>NC_066396.1:80065717-80155717 GCF_013377495.2 Cygnus atratus
AATGTAAAGCAGAAATAATCTTGACTTTTTCTGGGTTGTAAGTCTACTCACAGCTTTATCAAAGCTATTTATGTATAGAATCCCAGTGTGTGTAGGATCTGTTTTATTCCTAGAATATCTTTTTTTTAATTTATAGATCTGCCTCTGTATCTTTCAAATCCTTTTATCTGTCTTTTTATCTTTGCAAAGACACTTTGGATCTCTTTTTGCCTTCTTAGATTTTTCAGCTGTATACACTAAAATTCTCTTTGGCACTTATTGCAATATATTTTCCTTGTTACCCAGCTGTAACTTTTTTTTTTCTTTTTTTCTTTTTCTCTTTTTTTTTTTAAATCTTTTTTCTTTTCTCTTTCTCTTTCTCTTTCTCTTTCTCTTTCTCTTTCTCTTTCTCTTTCTCTTTCTCTTTCTCTTTCTTTCTCTTTTTTCTTTTTTCTTTTTTTTCATTCTTTTTTTTCCCTTCTTTTTTTTTCCCTTTTTTCCTTCACTTTTACAAGTTAAGTTACAAATTGATTTCTATAGTTATATTTCTCTAAACTGTTGATGTTACTTTTTGTTATGATTTAATCATTACTTAGCAGTGACAGGAGTAGCTAGTTGGAGAAATGTTATGGACAATAGTATTCTGGAACTGGTCAGGAATCAGCTTTAATTATTAGGTTAAAAAAATAAATAAAATATAGAACACAAGAAAATACTGTTAAAAACACAGAGTTTTAGTTAAAACTTCCAATATCTATTGCAAAGCACCATGAAAACTATTAATTTATTTTTCCCATTTAATTATGTAAGTTTAAATTAACAACTTCAGTTTTTCTTCTTCTCATTTCCTTGCAATTTTGCATTATCTATTTAAGCACAATAACACCTTGTCCATGGCTCTGAGCTTCCGGTACTCCAGGCTTTCAAGTTCTTCATCCAATTAACACCTTATCTGCAAGTACACAATCTACCACCTGAATTTGTGCTTTATTTGCAAATACAGAAGCTAACTGCTATCTTGTACCTTGTTTATCACCTAACATTCAAGCACCATCTTTGTTTGCTGTTGGGACTGCCTTTCCAGAGCAATGGCTTAATGCACTCTCTTGAACTTGGAACAGTGACTACAAGGTTACTTCAGGATCAGTTCTGTGTGTATCAGCTCCATGAGATATTTGATCTTCCCTAATTTACTAATGTACATGAAAACCAGGCAAAGTGATCTGTGTTCATGTAGCAATACTCTGTGCTCTGCAGCAATGATTTCATTATAAGCAAGGACTCAATTAAATGGAAATAATTTGAGAGCAAAGTGTACTGATAGACTGTTAATGGACTGCAGCAAACAGGCTGCTTGCTTCAAAAAAGTGCAGGTTTTTGGAGTTAGCTTCAAAACAGGGGAAACAGAGTTAACATGGATGTAAAAGTTCCAAGTTATTGCCAAATACAAAGAAGAGAAAAGACAAGAAAGAAAGAAGGGTTTTTGTAACCTTAGAGACTCACTCAGCTGAATATTGACTTTATAACTCATAAAAAAGCAGTTTTCAGCTGACTTAGATGTAGTATGAATGCTGCGAGTGACAGCAGAAATGAAACAGAAACTGCTAGAGTGGTAAATAACAAATGTTGAACCTCCACATTTCCCTGGGAGGAATAATGCTCCTCGAAATGTGACCACTGCTGCCACCTTCCCCCCTGCCCTGCATCTCAAGGTGCCACCTGAATAATAGCTAAGCCCTCTCAGATTACTTGTATTTGCCTTTAATTTTGTTGGCTAAGATCCTTGTCATACTTTCAAATTAAAAAATAAAAAAACTGTATTGCACTCATGAAGGTCAGATATGAAAGGACCAGACCCATGTCTGTAGACCCTTAATATTGCCCTTTCCTGTGCTAAACTCTTTTTGTCAGTGTTTCACTAGCAGAATATAAAAACATCCATGTAATGTTTACACATCACTGGTAAAATGACTACCTCAGTGTCTCCTAGTGAAAACACAAGCAATAGTAAGTCACTTCCCTCCATTATTTCTCAGGCACAGTTACACAGTTTAAATTTAGGCAATTAATTCTGATGCTTTAAATCAACCCCATAGACATTCAACTAATTCTGTGACTACAGAACCCAGATATTTTTGTGCTGGATGTGTTGACTCACACCCGAGGCAGATGCCTGGTGAAAACTTCTCTCCAAGCACCCACCAAGATTCAGGCCTCAAACCTCTGCCTCTATTTTTTTCACAATACCTGGGTTCCTCTTAGAGTCCCATTATTTTGTGTGTGTGTGCTCCTTCGTTTGAGTGCGTATGACTCAGCTGTTATTATCAGCTCCAGATATTATTGCAATTGTTGCACTTTGGGAAGAATTGTGCACATTCAGGGAAGAAAAATCATGGTTCTAGTCAAAAGCTAAAATACACTGAGTTCAACCTTCAAGGCTCAGGAACTAGAAGAAATAGAACCCAGCTATAGGTGGTTTTCACGTTATTATTACTGTTTTATTTTATTTTATTTTATTTTATTTTGTTTTTGTTTTGTTTTGTTTTATTCTATTTTTAGCATACTTAATTTGGTTGACCAGTTACTCTTATAGGGTGCTTTACTGTGTTTCCATGAGTTTGGCTCTATATTCTTTCTCAAAATGAAAAGCAGCCTTCCCCTTGGTTATTTCCAAGTTTATCTTCTTTTGCTTAGTAGCTGTTACTGTTGGAGTACACGTAAAGCCCAGGAGGAGACTTTTGTATGAACATCTTCGAATAAGCTGACCATGGGGCCATACAAGATGTGTCTTACAACACTAGATCAATCTGCCACATCACTCCTCAGCAAAGCCCATTTTTACTTGTATTTACTCAATACATATGGTATTTCTGTACAAGGTGTCTAGATATGCGATGTTTTTAATACAAAAATGCATATGGCAAACACATCTATGCTGCCACATTGTCAAGGAACATTCCCTGGCCAAAAATAATGATGATAGTCCCAACTTAGATGTCACCTAGCTGCAGGTCTCATCCTGGGAGGAAGCAGACAGACACTCCAATTAACTCTGTCAACAAGAAAAAGGCCATAATTAAGCAACGACGTTATCATTCCATTAGAGTTGCCATAGAACTTCACACCTTTTGTGTTGGTGTTTTGACAATCTCAACACAAAAAAATAGATTCAACATGACATCAATATGTCAGTTTGTAAAGACTAACTTCAGGAAGAAAATCAAAACATTTTTTTGCCAAGTTTTCCTTTCTGGAGCTTAAGCTTATGATATTTCCTGCGTTGAGTATACACACCTTAGATTTATTATTTACGTTAATAAATAGCACAGTTCCATTCCTATGTCCTTGTTCATGCATGCCAATGAAAAGGCAGAAGGGCAGATTAACCCATGAAAATAGCCACCTCTTTTTCTATTACTTGCACACGGAGTTGCCAGCAAACTGCAGTGTGAACCATACTTCATGAGCCCGACTGGCCAGATAAAGACACTGTGTCAGAAGAGGGTGGCTTATAGCAAGTCTTCATGGCCTCTTCCTGGTGGTTTATAACTAGTCTAGACTTGCAAAACCACATGGTAAGTAAGGATGGTTAGTATCGTGATCTCTGAGTGCAATGCAGTACCTACGGATATTAAAGTGTTGATGAAGTGGAGGTCATTTCTTATCCTCCTATAATTTTCTGATATAAACAGCTTCCAGATACTGGAGTGCTGTGGAGGAAGGGGAAGGAAGGAAAGAAGGGAAAATAATGTAATTTTGGTCTATTTGTCTTGATTTGCTCTTATTTTTTCCATATGTGCAGCGTGTATTCTTTTCTCATTATAGAATATACCACTCAATTGCAAGCTCTGTACGGAAAAATCATTTCTTATTTACATTGAATTGCATTTCTTAGTTCCCATATAATGACACCTCATGGCAATTTCAGGTGGAAAAATTAAATGAGCATGACGACTATGGAAGGACTTCAGAAATCTACAACTTCATTAACTTGATCAGATTTTCATTAGAAATTTCAGCTTATTACCAGCAGTGTCAAAAAGTCCTGCCAAGTATTTTAGGAAGGACAAGGTAAAGTTTGAGAACAGTGGGGCTGGCACATGGCTGAAATAAGTTGAGCATGCAGGGATCCATATGAAACAAGGAGTCGAGACCAAATCATGTAGGGACTAGAAAGGTAGATGGAGAAAATCCTTCCCAGCAGCAATGCCATGGCAAGCCTTGCTCCCATAGTCCAGACTTTGCAGCCACTGGTAGTGGAGAACAGACAGTGCATGAAAATCACACCAAATGCATGCAGGAAAAGATGGAGAGGAGCCTCCCAACATTTTCACTTTTTTTTTTTTTTTTCCTACATGACCTCCTGATAAAGGAATGAGGAGAAGCAATAAAGAACGTCCAAAAGGAAAAAGGGAATTAAGAAGTTTCAGTGTGTTTGTGTGAATCTTTTTAACTTTACTTCTTCAGCTCTTAAAGTGTTGTCACAAAACCATATTATAGTTTTCCATATATTTGTAAAATAATATTTTTTTCTTAAAAAAAAAAAACAACTTTCAGAAATTGAGTCTTCTTTTTCAGTGGAGACCTCACTATCCAATAGACACAATTAACTGTCAGGAGAAATTATCCAGAAAAGAAAAAAAAAAAAGTGATTCTTTTCTTCTGCTTGCAGCAGCTTTTTAAGCTTGGACACTTACTTGTATTTTAGAGTTTGTCTTTCTAGAAAGAAAAAAAAAATGGAGTTTTCTGCCTCAGACAATCTAGAAATGGAGCTGCTGAGTCTATCCTGACAATGCACTTGTATCACACAGGTGTGGGTCAGCTTCCGGTGGGCTGAACTTCTCTGCAGTTACATCATAATTTGCCTTTGAACAATTTCTGTTACACAGCTAGTGTATGTATGTTATCAAATTAAGATGGTAAATTATCCTGCCATTTCTGCTATTTTGTGCATCTGGGCCAAACAAGACTGTTATCACAAGCCTAACAAAAGACCTGTTCCTGAAAAACTGTGTTTCTCTGGGAAAACCCAGCTGATCCCTGATATTTTGTGCAGATGTGCTACTCCCTTGAGGAGGTATCGGTTCCCAGACAAAGACTTAAATATATATTTTATATATTCATGGAGAAAATGAGATAATTATTTCATTCTGAGAAAATCCATCATTATTTCAATTTCTCTCTGTTTCTCTCTGTATTTTACTTTTCTCCCCATTCTCTGGTCAAAAAATACCTCATTTCATTTGGCTGTATTTCAGAGATTTCCTTTTTTTCCCCATGTAGTTATATTATTTTGCCACATGAGCTCAATGGGAATGGAAAATCTGCTTCCTGAAGTGGAAGAGGAGATGCAGGCATGCTGGACATGGAGATGATGTGCATTCCTCAGAACTTACGGACTGCATCTGGAGCTAAATGCCCTCATTGTTTTCTTCAGCATGGCCAACTGATATTTACAACGTCCAGCAACCTGACACTATTGTAAGTGCAATTATTCCTTGAGTGTAGGACTAACATATGAACCTCTACACTCCCCATGAAGCAGAAAAAAGGGGAAAAGGGAGTGAATGAAGAGGACACTTTGATAGCACTAAGAGATGGCCAGTTACAGCCAGGTTGGAGGGGACCTGGTCTGTATGACATCAGGGAACACAAGGTAATCTCTGTGCAGCACTTACCTTTGGTTTGGTTATAGACCATAATACGTAATCTATCCATATGGATCATACCCATATAGATTTTGACTGTACCCTAGTTTTTAATGCGGTAATGTCACTAAAACCCGTGATTTTGCTGGAGCTGAACAATATTCCAGGGACTATCAAGAGAAGGAGATCCTTGGAAAACAAATAATTATGTGAAAAGAAGAAATCAGGAAACAACTGGAAAAGACACCTCTATTTTTCCTTTTTAAATTTGAAAGTTTCTAGCATTTATGGTTGCAAGGAAATGCTGGATAGTATGACCTGGATGCCAACTGATGTCTTAAACTTTAGACAGGAAATAAATTAAACTCTACATGTATTAACTAAAACTTTTTTTTTTTTTTAATCTCATGAAATTAAGAGGGAGCTGGTCCCTAATTTTGAATGGTATCCATTAGCATTGTTGACCTAACTCCTCTCTGCAATTTTCCAGAGACTGCATTTTCAGAATCTGCTGTAGATTTTCATTAGAAACTTCCCTAGATCACAGGGAGAGATAATCCAATTTTAAAAGACACTCCTTGGTTTGACTAACCTCCTACACTCTCAGAAAAGAAACCAACCAAAAGTACCAGTCTCAAACTTTCACCCTATTTCCTTCAGGAACCCCTCAAAGATAAGGTTAGGGACAAGGGAGGGAGAAAACCAACATTTCATATGAGATCTACTTGTGGTTCTAAAGCACTTCTATGCATGCAATGCTTTGGATAAACACCAGAAGACAGATATAGCCTCTGGGGACAGGAAGGTACTGGCTTTTCCTTAAAAATTAAACACTAAGACCCAGGGGAGCAGACACATGAAGGCAGCTGGCCATGGTGGTGCTGCAGGTAAGGAGAACAAGCCAGGATTGACCAACAGCAATCTTCATGGCTGCCTTCCTCTCACAAAAGTAGGTCCACGCTTTTCAGACTTCTAGGCAGAATATCAGCCTGTATCACCATCCAGATAAAGGAAAACATGTGGTCATGGCATAGCTCATCAGGCACCCCTGAAGAGCTGAGTTTGCTCTTCAGAGAAAGTAAGAGGGACTGTAATTTTTGTTTCCTCATCCCCAGCACAGATAGTCTTCAAGTAACAGACCATCCATCGCAGAAGCAGCAGATAGCCCAGCTTCACAGGACGTGAATCAAAGCAAAAAAGGGTGCCTGCTATTTTCTGCACCAGAAGCCTTCTGCCCTATTTCTCCCATAATTACAGCTGGATGATTGCATCAGAACTATGCTGTCCTCAGAGACCTTCTGTAGACTTTTTAAAACTTCAGGGTAGCACAGTGTCCAGACAAACTTTACAGGTTTTTATGTCCACAAACAACATGACTTTCTAGGAAAGAAATATCTGCTGCCCCCGGGCAGCATTGTGGCTGGGTATTGCACAAGGATAAGTGCTTTTATGAATATTTCCTTTCCAGTGTTGATAGCAGATCTTGTCTGAAGGTCAAGATTGACAGTGTGTGGGTCAAAAGAGGCTGACCGTTCATTCTGCTGCCTTGCTGCACAATCTATGAAGCTTATGCAAGCAGAACAGCAAAGACTTGAAGCTGCCAAGCAAGAAAAGAAAAACAGAAAAACTAAATATGCTGCTGTTTTGAAGGAAGGCACTGTGCTCATGTTTCCCTAGATAAGGTCACTACAGATCAGAGCTGAAACTTAATGAAATTAGAGAAAATCTTTTCATTGATTTTAGTGGGATTTGGATCATGGCCAAATGGTTTAAGGCAGGTTGGAGAGGAGAAGGATGAACATATGTGCATATCACTTTTAACAGCCTAATATAGTTGCTGCATGTGAGATACATAAACTACAGCAGGTGTACTTTGGAATTTTATCAGTACTGAGGAGGACAATTATAACAAGTGACCTTATTTTGCTTGAAGAGGCATGCAAGAAAAAAATCTAGATTCATTTTGCCATGTTTATAACACTGTAACAGAGGTTAGGCATAAAGCCAAACACACAACAGAGTAACTACTCAACTTCAAGAGCAGCATGTAAACTAAGTTGTCTCTGTGCCATTAATATCATTTACCTTCAGCTTTCCTGCTGTCAGACAGCAAATAAAGGTTTTTCTAATTCCATCTCAAACAATATCATTCAAACAAAGTGCCATAAAACTACCTTGTATACACATAAACCTACATCAACAATGCTTAGGTGTTCATAAAATTCTGCTGCTCGACTGTAGCAATACTGTATAAACTAAAGCAGGGTGAGGGGACTATAAGGGCTTGGGACTCAAGTGATCAGTACAATTACAACCTCACAAAAACAAATAAATAAATAAATAATCCCATTTGTGAGTTCTGCTTTGCGTTGGATTTCAGATGGTCCAATTTTCAGTGAGTGACAGATATTGAACCTGAAACTAGCTCCAGACTTAGCTTTATTTGAAAACATGCACACATATTACTTCCTCAGTTCATAAAGCAAGCGAATGCCTTTCCTCTGGCTGAGCTTTATCTAAAAATGGAGCTTTTGACTGAAAGACTGAAGATCAAATATTTTAGTTAAGCATCTGGTTACATTCTTAACAATAAAGAGTATTGAAGCTACTTCTCAATGTAGACATAGTCTAATTTCCTTCTCCCCTTCCTTTTACTAAATTTGAAAGAACAGTAACCATTTGGAAAAATAAAGAACAGTAGACAAGCTGAGAAGAAGAATAGGAAGCAACAGCAAAGAATATATATATATTTATATTATATATATATACATGTTTCATATAATTGACCATGTTACCCTCCTGAGAGATTTTTAACTACCCAAAGACATATCTTTCCTCTGTTAAATGCCACCTTTATTTTTGACAGAACACCATTTTTTTTTTCAGTATAGCGGAGGATTGGACAAAATCTCAATCATTTGAAAATGTTATCTGACCAAAAATTAGAAAATAATTCGCTTTGTGATGTGAATGATCACTCATAACACCTTTAAAATAAAATTCTTTTTCAATTCATATGAAATGTGACAAGCAGGGAAAAAAAAAAAGAAAAAACATAGAATTTATAAGATTATAAGAATCTCTAAGATTAGTCTATTCACATGAACTTCAATGAAAAACTGTTTTGAATAGAAAGGAAAATTGTGGTTTCTGTATATTTTACATAATAGAAATATAGTATTATATCAAGAAACAAAGCCATGATTCATATCAAATTGCTATCTCTATTAAAATAAAAAGTTAAATATACCATCAAAAAAAAAGGGGGGGGGACTTTAATTTCTGCAACTAAAAACTTCACCTTGTAGCAATTCTGTTATAAGAAGTACAGAGACCTCACTGTATCCCCTGTCATGTATAGATTACCTGGCAGAAAAGCAGTAAATTGAGTTGTCTACCATGGAGGTGATACTTAAATCACTTTCTTTTTATTTTAACAACTGTTTTGAAGATGGAGAAAGAAGAGAAGTTAAAAATACTTGGTTCTATACAGCTGGCAGAGTTATCTTAAGTTAAGCACTATTCGAAGAAAGTATCTTAACGAAAGCATGAAAAAGATTTCAAGATCTTTCTCTTTTTGACTTTCATATATTTCTATAGGGAAACATGAACCAATAGAGGAAATGTCAAAATGTAGGCAATTTTATGAGTACAGTAGTAGAGTCAAGTCCAATTTTATTAAGATCATTGGTGCAAGCTTATCAAGACTTCTGATGAAAGGTTGTCTTTTCAAAGATTCTTTGTTCTGAAAATATAGTGGGTTTATAGCATATTGTCTTGGACATATTATATTATAGCACCTTTGTAGATTGTAGCATTATTACCTACATATTGAAAGTTTGATTTCTTTTTGATGGGCTTGACAGTGATGCTCCATTTTTATATTATTCCCATGGTTCATAGAATTTGTTTCCTGGAAATGCCAAACAAGCAACTAGAATTTCTGCAGCAGAGCACAAGTATTTCACACCCAAAAGTTATGATGACTCACACATGATTTCAAGACTTGTTTTTCACTTAAAAAGCAGAAAATATGTACAAAATACACATAGATGCTTCATAGGGAATGGTTCATTTCCACAGCCCTATGTCTAATCTGATCCCAGTTCAGGCTGCTGTAGTCTTGAATTGCATCCATGAATGAGTACTCAACAGATTAGCACAAGTTTGTGTGTGTGTGTGTGATCCTTAACAGCTTTTTGCTCTGTCATTTTTCTACAGGTTTGTTTTATCCGTCTGTCATGCCATTGTATGTATTCCAAGTTCATACCTAGTTCATTCAGACAAATGGTATAGCTACATCACACAACGGAAGTTGTACAATAATTCTCTTATTTCTCTCACTGTTTGAGCTAGTCTGGCTCAAAAAGCAGCTCACCTCAGCTTCCATGGAAAAGAGAAGTTGTAGTCTGTCGTGGGTTTACATGGCAAGGTTTTGGTAGCAGGGGGCCATAGGGGTGGCTTCTGCAAGAAGAATCCAGAAGCTGCCCCATGTCAGATAAGGGCCCCGCCGCTGGCCAGAGACAGGCCAAC
The DNA here is from genome assembly GCF_013377495.2 of Cygnus atratus. Classification (NCBI taxonomy): domain Eukaryota; kingdom Metazoa; phylum Chordata; class Aves; order Anseriformes; family Anatidae; genus Cygnus; species Cygnus atratus. The sequence goes on from NC_066396.1 coordinate 80,075,878, forward strand.
AAGCGATGTTGTTTGCACCTCTGTGAGTGCAGATTTAAGAAAGGGAAAAAAAACTGCTGGGGAACAACAGCTGGGAGAGAGAGACAAGTGAGAAGCAGCCCTGCAGCCCCAGTGAGTACAGTCCCAGTGAGTGCAGCAGGAGGGCAGGAGGTGTTCCAGGAACTCAGCAAAGGGTCCCACATGGAGCAGATCTCCACGCTGCAGCCCATGGAGGAGCCCCCGGTGGAGCAGGTGGATGTGGCCTGGAGGAGGCTGCGGCCCATGGAGATCCCCCGCAGGACCAGGCCCCGGGCCAGAGCTGCAGCCCATGGAGAGGAGCCCACGCAGGAGCAGGGGGTCTGGGGGGAGCTGCCACCCGTGGGGGACCTGTGCTGGAGCAGTTTGCTCCTGGGGGATGGATGGACCCCATGGTACGGAGCCATGTGGGAGCAGTTCCTGAAGAGCTGCTGCCTGTGGGCAGCCCCTGCAGGCTCAGTTCAGGAAGGACGGCATCCCATGGGAGGGACCCCACGTGGAGCAAGGGCAGAGAGGGACCGTGAAGGAGCAGCAGAGATGAAGCATCAGGGACTGACCACAGCCCCCATTCCCCATTCCCCTGAACTGCTTGGGGGGAGGAGGTGGAAGACGGTGGATGGGGGAAGGTGTTTTTGGCTTCTTTCCTTTGTTTCTCACTTCTCTAGCTTGTTAGTAATAGGCAATAAATCTTGCTATCTACCTACTCTGAGTCTGTTTTGCCTGTTACAATAATTGTTGAGTGATCTCCCCATCCTTATCTCAACCCTTGAGCCCTTTGCATCGTATTTTCTTCCCCCTTCCCTTTGAGGGGTGGGAGAGAGAGAGTGGCTGAGGTGGAGCTCGGCTGCCCAGCTGAGTAATACCACCATACAATCCATCTGAATTTTCTAACATAACATGTGGTGAGAAAATAAATAAATAAATAAACAATGAAAAAATCTCCTTTCATTTTACTCCATCATTAAAAGGCACTTACTCAGCAATTTCCACAAGAGAAGACAAATATAATCACCCTTTCTTGTTCCAAATTTATTCCCATTTTTGTGCCATCTTCCATGTCAGTGTGTTATTATTTTGTTGTTATTGGTACCAGTTAAAAGAAAGCATAGTTTTTCATGCACTGTAGGTCAATAAGCAGACTGTCAGTACTAAATAAGGAAACAAAAATCATGTAAATGTAGAAAAATACATCTTCATCCACCTCCAGTTCCTAAATTAAACTCCTTTTTGGGGCAATGTTATTACACTTATCAGTTTGCCAGTTAGGCTTCTGTTGGGCAGATATCTAGAATATTATTTATTTTCTCCAGTAATGCATTTATTTATTTATTTTTTATTATATTTGACCTGACCTAAATTTCCTTAATCACTCTTACAGGGTTAATTCCTTGTGATACCTGATGTCTGGATCACTAAAGCTTGGCGAGTAAAAGACTGCTTCTGTCCAACCTGCCCTCTGAAGTCCTGGTGGGATGGATACATACCACATCTTTTTCACCTACTCTTTTCTCACAATTCCTTCTTTCCCAAAGAGAAAGATGACCAATCAGACAGCATCTTTCATCCCTTCTCCTCTTCCTTGCATGAGGAAGCTGTAATAGCCAGGTGATTCCTTGATGTTAGATCCAATGCCCTGTGACATTCAATATTCTGCCCTCAGCAACTGATAGTAATCAGATGTAAAAGAGCTGAGAGTCAAACAGAAAACCTAAGTTACATGTGTGCCTTCACTCTGGTGGGATTCTGAAAGAATGAGGTCAAGTTCTTACAAGTTGTATTTATGGTTATGTGCTCATAACTGAGAGAAAATATTAATCAGAGTCATGTCTACCAGTCTAACTATGATGTCTTTGTGTTCTGCACTGTCATCTACCACTTGTTCATATGAGTGGTAGGACAGAGAGTGGTAGTGAGCAAGAAGACAGAGCAAAATGTGTAATTATTGTCCAGATCTGTACACACATGCAAGGGAAAGAAATCACTTGATGTCTGGCCTTAATTCTATAGCTAGAAGGCATAAGAACACGAGAATTTAGAAAAGGAAGATAAAAGATAAAAGTAATATTTGTGGTCTTACAGGAGGGAAATACTAGTGGTGGAAAGAAAAATGAAGAGTTAAGATTATGCAAAAAGCACAGTTGTAGACAATAATCCCAGCTGAAGTAATACCTTGAGAATGAAGGAGCAAAATGTACTGCAAAAGTGAAAGAAGACTTACCAACTTGCAAGTCTTGGAAAGGGCATGAGGTAGGGGTGGAGGTCAACAGAAAAAAAGGATCTTGTGTGAAAGATCATAGAGAAGGATCAGCTCCAAGCAGAGATTTGGTTGAAAGCACATAAGTGCAGTGCGATGTGAGAAATTATGAACTATTTTATGACAAATGATAACTTAAAGAATAGGAGGAGAAGCACCTGAACGGACATGCTAGCTGACTTGATGATTAAAACTAACAGAGGTGAGATTGGAGGACTAGAAATACAAATAAAGAGGGGTTGAAGAATTAAAATCGAAGTGGGGATGCAATAAAAGAGTTGTAGTGACACTAGTTACAGAGCAATACAATTAAAACAATTAAAATTCATTTTTTATGAAATTATGTTGTCTGATTGCTACAGGAATAAACATTTTCAGCAAAGTCACTTATTTACATTAATGGAAGCTCACAGTATTTTATTTTTTTCTTAACTGATAGACAGCTGAGACATAAGCTGACACAGCTACCTACAAGACAGAGAGATTTAGAGTGAGAGTGGTGAATGGTTGTCTAAAGAACTGAGGACACTGGCCTGGAAGTCTGGATTTTTTTAGAATTGTTAAAGAGCTGAGCTTTGTGAAATGAATGTAATTTGAAAATACATGGTTTTATTTTAATGTTTTAAATTTATTCTAACTTTTTAACATAAAGCTAGTCTTATTCTGGGATTTTAACTCTATGCTAAAGCTTGTTCTAGTATGGATTGGTGACTGAGTCACAGAATCTTGGGGAAGCATAGCTTGGAAGGGACTTCTAGAGTTCACCTGGTCTGACCTTCTGTTGAAAGCAAGGCCTTAGGTTAAGTTATACTGGGCCTTGTCAAGCCAAACCTTGAACATTTCTGTCAAGGTAGACTCTACCACTCCTTGAGCAAAATATTACAGTACATGAGAGTTCTTGTAGTGAAGTTTCTTTCTTCGGCTCTTCCCCTCAAGCATCTTGTGCCCATTGCCTCATGCCTTTTCACCACACATTCTTGTGAAGCTGGGATAGCTTCTTCTCTATAACAACTATTTAGATATGAGATGACTCTGAACCCTTGAGCCTTCTCTTTCCCAGGCTGAATAAACCCCATTCCTTCAACATTTCTCCATGTGTCAAGTTCCCCTGCACTCTGATTAGCTTGATGGCCCTTTGTTGGACCACCTCCAATTTTCCAGTGCCTCTCTGGAAACTTTTCTAAATTCTTTCACACTGTGAAAATGTGAACAGGTTGTTTTATATGAGTTAATGAAGGAAGGGCACCTACTGATTCTTTTCCATATCTCCATTAACCATTTCTCTCATTTCCTACCAACAGCTATAAAAATCCGTAGCTTCCTCATATCCTTTCTGAGTCTTTTCTCCTCCACTGTCACAATACACACAGTTTTCCTGCCACAATAATTCCCCTTGGAGTTTACCCTCATCTTCCTCCCCCATTGTTTATAATGCTTTGTTTTGCATGATGTTTGGGCAAGACGCGACATGTGCTGACTCTACCCATAATGGATGATACATTTGCTTCCTTATTTTCTAAGGAGCACAAAGTGCTCCTTTTCTTTGAAGAGGACTGTTTGCTTTAAGAGTTTGGAGGAATAAGATTTATCATGCCTAGGAGGAGACCCCTTTCTGAGCCAGCCCTTTATTGGATAGGCATACTATGGCTGGTGATCCATGAGAGTCTGAAAGTAAAAGGTTAAAGGTGAGAGTGAGAGAAAACAGGAACAGGCGAATTTTAGACAGAAAGCACTGACTGCCTTCAGAGCAATTAAGAAAAATTGTCAACAAGGGACCAAAAGAATAATTCAAGAAACATGATGTCACGGGATATCTGTGTCTACGATATTAATGATACCTATGATTTATTGCTCTTACCGATGACCTAAATAATATGCAGGAACCCAGGGCAAAAATAATAATCAGAAAATGGAAGATGGGGTCTTATTCTATGGTAACCTTCTGCAAGACATTTTTATCTCTTATAGCTCTTTCAGAGCTGAGATTTAGAAGAAAAAAGATGTTCTTTGGATAATTTGGTAGACTTTGAACTGAAAAAGGGTTTCCTTTAAAGCAGCATTTGGCTTCTTTAACAGAGACTGATGCAGCTGAAATTAAGCCCAAAATGTAATGCCAATACATTCACAGTGCTGTTTCCCAAGACAATTAAATGCATTCGTTCACCAGTTTTGGCACAATTTTAATCCAGATATTTAATCTAGGTTCATCACTAGGTTGACAGCCCACAGAGGAAACAAGTAGTGATCTGGAACTGGATAATAAAGCAGAATAACTCGGAAATGTGCAACTGTGTAGATCTGGAATGAGAAAATTTAATTTGAGATAGGAAGAACTGAAGGACTATACAGACACACTTATAGAAGTGAGCCCTTATGGCCAGTATTACATCACGTTAGTAGTCACGTCAGGTCTGAGATCTTCCATGCAGAGAGTGTGACTCTGCTACACAATAGTGTGACCTTAAAAACATGATACAAACTGCTGAAAACGGAGGACAACAAGCCATATGCTGTCATCAAACTCAAAAAGAGGAAATGAACTGGAAAGCTGCTCTGAGGAATCAACACACAAAAAGGGAATGCGACATGGATGTCTAATGGCATGGATCTCGGCAGAACAGTTTCAACAAGTATGGAAAAACACAACCCAGGAGTGCAGGTGACTGCACAGGGAGCAATAACCAGGATTTTCTGGATTCCAGGAAAAATAACAACATAGGAAAGAGAAGAAGCATGTGAGGAAACAGATTTGGGGAAAAAGTAGCAGGAAGTTTTGATAAAGCTGAGAGTGGAAAAACGGAAGGAATGTATTTATGAAGTGCAAATGAGAGTGAGAAAGAAATGTGAATACTTTTTGCCTCCCCAAACCACAAAGAACTGGACTCTGACTCCTATTCATGCCGAATGGTTATTTGCAGCATCAGCTTTTCCACTGATATCTTGAGGTTAGTTACTGCTTAGCATGAGAAGAGATGGTAGAATTAGACCCTTTTTCCACCAAACACAGGTAAGTGTACCTCAGCATTTTCCTAGATTTAACCTGCATATTTGCAGCTGCTGTAACGGTCAGGTATGTGTTGTTTGGTTGTGAAACTAGGGAGACAGTTGGTGCCTTTCAAAATATCTCAGGACTGCTGGTGGAAGCAAAATGAACACTCTCCAAAGTGAGGAAAGACAGCTGCAGTCTGTGGTTTAGAAGTTCACAGCATAAGCCAAAGATAAGGGCAAGGTATTCTGGAGATACAAGCTTGAGATTAAGATCTAGACTTCTGCAAAGGCTGTGAATGTTTGGCCATGCCCTTGGGCTGGATCCATCTAATATTTTCAGCAAATTATGTGGTATGACCCGTGCCCAGAAATCACTAGAGAGTACCAGTGAAAGAAATCTTCCCATCTAAAACTACGGTTACATCAGGCTCAGCAAAACCAGTACAAACACAGGACTGAAAAGGGGAACAAATGTTCTTATGCAGCCTCCTAGTTGTAAAAGCCTCACTGTGCTGGGATTCTGCTGTCCTCCAAAAGATACATCACTATGCATGAACGTGTTGACGTGTGGAGTGTGCTCACGCTTACACATTCTGAAAATGGTATGTTTTTTGAGATTTTAGCCCCACATGCCAGTTATCTGCATACCTCTGTCTGAGGCTATCAGGAGTGTGCAATTATGTGTATTTTCTGAAATAAACAACACACAGGAGGCTTTTCAGACACATAGTCAATGGACACTTTGCTGGCTACATAAGATTTGACATATTTTGCAGCAAACTTGGAGTTCCAGGTATAGAACACACCAGGCCGATGTGTGACTCCACCTGAGAAACTTGGGGTCCATAAAGAGGTGAACAAAACTCCCTCATCCGTATGCAGTTTAGGTTGCTACTTCTCCAGGAATATTTTCTATGATGGTTCCTCTTAAATAATGGTAATGTAAACATCATTCAGTACCAGTTACTGGTAAGTATTAGAGTTTGCATTATATTTAACTCATTCAACTAAATGTTAACAGATAGTAAAGTGAAACTGCTTGTAGAAAACAAAACAAGATTTTCTGGGATGCAATGTATCTTCCAAGTAAATGAATGGAGTGTCACACAGTGGCACAGCAAAAGAATCCCAACTTTCTGATGCGACCTTTACTTCACTGAACATTTAAAACACTTTACAAAAATCCTGTGAGCCTGATTCGAGTTTTGGGTCACGTGTATTAAATCATATGCAATGCTGCTAAATTACACCAGGGTAAAAATCTGAGAAATATAGAAAAGTAGCAGACCTGCTTGTAAAGTGCTGCAACACAGAGAAATGGAGCAGAAATTTGATCTCAGGAGAGATTTTGATATGCAATGCTATTTCCTAAGTAATCTTTAAAATTTTCCGTGGAAATCACTAAACAAATCTGCCATTCTCTCTTATTAGAAGCTCTCATTCCTGAAGCAAAATGAACTGAATAAAAATTTTCTACAAATGAAAATCAGTTGAAAATGTTCACAGATATTTTATATTTTTCCAAAATAACATTTTGGGTGGGAAATTGGGATAAAAATTTTATCTTCTTCTACAAAATAAATTTGCTGAATTTATGTGCAATTTGAATGTAGTGTTCTGTTAAAGTACATGAAGAAGAAGATTGATGCTAAATGTATTTATTTCCTCATCTCATATACTGTATGAAGTGATTTCAACAAATGGTATTTATTCCTAGATATTATGCTAATTTCAAAATCCATTTTTGTCTACGGTATTTTGAAATGTCAATGGCTAGGAAATAACTTCCTGGTTTGGACAGATCAAATTTAGTATGCAGCAGTTCATGAGTGGAACACCAATAATGTGCAAAGCGTATCAGCGAAACATTAGCAGTGTATGTGTTCCATATGTGGAGCTATAGAATCATAACCATTTCTTCCACAGTGGGAGCAAAGCAAACTGACATTTAGCTTTCTAATATTGCGTTAAAATTTTCCTCTGTCTTTAGAAATGTTCTCCCCAAAAAAATAAAAACAGAATTCTGCTGATCTGCTCTGTGCTCATTCTGGTGTAAACCAGGTATAATTCTCTCAAAATGTAGTTTTATTTGAAACTGATGAGGGGAAGATTGATTCAGAACTAATTTTTTATTTTTTTTTCTCTGTCAGTGTGGAAGGCACTCTTTTGGAAAACCAGTAAATGCACATAATTGTACAAACATTAAAAGAAAAATAAATTATTTCTAAGTATTTCTAAATATTTCTGATAAAATATTTCTATTCAAAGATATCTTGTCTTTGAAATAATTCTGCACAGAAAAATTAATCCATTCCAGTTTCATTTGTAAGTTTCTCATGGGAATGAGAACTGATACAAAAAATAGAAGCAGCTTATTGTTGTTGCTCTGCAGCCTTTGACTTACTTTACTAGTGCTGTTTCTCTGAGCTCATCCCTCTGTGCTACCGGTTAATAATTTTTCAATGCAGAGAAAGCTAAGTCTTCTTTTTCAGTTTCATGTTTCTTTGGTTCTTTCTAACGTGCATGCTCAACTAGTTGAGAAATCTCTTGAAATATATTTTGGAGAAGAAAACAAAACAAAACAATTTATTACTGAAATGATTTCCTCCGTCCCCCAGGAAAAAAAAAAGTCTCAGGCTCAGCGAAAGACTGCAAAAAAATGCACATGAATCAATTATGAAAAAGAGAAAGTTTCTTTGAATGAGGAAAAGCTGATTGGAATTAAGATAGGCTTTGTTCATATCTGCAAGGTACAAGGAGAGGACTTTTCAGTGGAACAGAAAAGGGGGATTTGGGAGGGTTTGGCTGCTTAACGCTATAGTGCTTCAGAGCCCATGTGAAAATTTGCTGCTAGCTATTAATCATCATTGTGCCCCTGCAAAGAAGCTGTTACAATGATGACTATATGTCATTATATTCCCACTGTAAGTAACGAATCAGAGAGCTGGGAAAGTTGGATAAGAGCGGCTGGCAAACTTTTAAGCAGTGGAATCCATTTAAATAAATTTACATCGCATTTGCTACTTTTGCTGGTATGGGAATCATACTTTAAAATGAAACAATATGCTGCGTTCACGGGCCCTGGTCCTTTATTCTCCTGTCTCTGAGCCTACTTTCCAGGTCAGTCTTTGCCAGCGCTGACAGCACGCTTTTCTCATAGCCTCTCCTTCTCATAGCCTTTGGTTGCTTTCAAGTTCAATTTAGCACAATGAAGTTGTTATGCATGACAGTTTGGGGAGCAGAATAGGTGGTGTCTGAGCCCACTGTGTCACTACAGAGTGGGCTCATTCTCCGCGGGCCGGCTCAGTTACTGAAGCTTTGCTGGTGGGACACTGCAGTGGACTTCCAGACGTTCCCATCCTGACGAAAACAATTAGCTTCAAACTGCAAGGAGCCGTGGGGCTGCCCTTTCTTTCAGCGAGACCGCGCTGTTTAATATGCTGCAGTGGATTTCAAATTTGTGTTGATTTATCCTGTTGTACTCCTCTTTTATGGTCTTTATTTACAGAGGTGTAAAGGAACAGGGAAAGTTTGAGTCTCACACGGTTCAAGAGTTTTATTAGAAATCTAGACCATTGTTTTATGTTTATTTTACAAAGAAATAGAGTTGAAACATGTCAGGCTTAATTCCATTAGGCTGAACAGCCTAAAAGAGAGCCCTGAGGTTCCTTGAACAGAACCTGAAAGTGTCTCTTCTGCTCACCATCAGAAACAAGCCAAACAATAAACAAACCCCAAACGCTGAAGTTGGGTTTGTCAGTGTGGTTGTCTCCCATGGGATTACCAAAAAGAGCTAAAATCACTTACAACCAGCAAAGTATGTGATTTTTAATAATATAAGTTAATTCTGAGCCTGTTTTGAGGTTCCAGAAGCTGCTTGTCTATGCCAGACACAGTTCAGCATGTCTGGTTGTGCTCATTGCTAACAACGCTGTAGGCCACCAAACATAGCAATACAACACAGTTTCTACTCCTTCAGGATATTACTTATTTTTACATGAATTTAGCTATTAATAAAATGATAGCTTAGCTTTTTTCCTTCTTATTTTTTTTTCTTATCAGACACTACAAGTATTGCTGTGACAAAGCAAATCAGTCGCAGACTGCCTGACTGTCTGCTTGAGCAGATGCACACAGTTTCTTGGATTCACCACTAGACAAGAATCAGTTGCCATGATTATGAATCTTGCTAATTACTGGGCAAATCTATCATATAATTCTCATTCTAGATTAAAAAATTAGTTCAGAGATCATTTCAGCAGTGCTTCCATAAAAGACTGCACTGTTAGGCTGCTAAGCTCTTCCCACCTCCTTTGCCTCTTCCCTCCCTATCCATCCCCTCCTTTTCTTTTTTTTTTTTTTTTAATCTGTAAGAACAAAATATTATCTCAAGCCCTTCTTTGTAAACTGCTTGTTTTGGCTGTGTCCTGCTGAAAGGTAAAATGAAATTAGACCAGTCTTTTCTGTCTTAAAAATGATTTCTGTTTTTCTAAACTACCAGATAACATAATTAAAATGTCTAGTTTTGCACAGCACAAAATACATCTATTACAACTGCAAAATGCTACAGCCTGGTCTAATTACAGTTTGTGTTTCAGAAGGCTGATTTTTTACAATTGCTAATTAAACTTCCTGCAACAGTACATGAGTAAGTCTTGGTGCAATTAGCCGGCTATAGCAAAAATAAAAAATAATCAGTATAACATTTAAGGTCAGATATAGGCTTTGTAGTCAAGGAAGGGAGAGGGAATTAGAAAGCATAGTTTATGACATAATTCACTTCACTGTGTCAGACTGCTGGAGCAATTCTCAACTGTAAAATACAGGAATTTTCTCTGTCTTTCATTCACAAAAGGCCAAGCATTATTTTTGCAATATTGTTGTAGCTAAGCACTTCCTTTATTAATGAATGGCCTCATGTGAAAAATGACTTATATATTGTGGTGCTTACTCCTTACTTACCAATTAGAAGAGTGCAAATATGTTGCTTCAGTAAGGAGTCAAATTTAATTATGAAGGAAAACGATGCATGAACAAGCCTTTAAAATTACAAGAAGATCCTTTCTTGATATATTTTATCCTTACAATATGGCTTTGTCATATTTTTTCAGACATCAGTGATAGAGGTCTCACATATTTTACCAGCAGCAGTTTAGGTCTTCAAAATGGAAACAAACACACAAACAAACAAACTGACAAAAAACCAGAAACATTGAAATATAAAGATTTGCAGGACACAGTGGAATATAAGAAGAAAAAAGAATGAAACAAACAAAAAAAAAAGAGCAACATAGCTTTGAAAAACAGTTTCCAGCTTAATCCCAAGACACAATCACTTTAATTAGGAATGCCCTAACCAAGAATATACATGGTCATGTCAATCAAAAACTGAAGCCTAAACCTAGACCCCCTAAAAATAGAATGTTTAAATTCTCTAAGTCGATTCTGTAGTAATTTTGTTGCAGTCATTAAGGCCTCTCTACATGAGGCAAAGTTTATAGGAGGAGTTATCTCTTCCGATGCAGACATTAGGAAGAGTTCATGAACATGAAACCCTCCCTGTTTTTTCAACAGGTCAGTTGGGTTAAAAAACGATTTCACCTTTCCTATAAACCTATTCAGGGACTTTTCTATGTTTTACTCAAAAGTAAGTTGATTTTCCAAAAAGTTAATTTTTGCCACTCCTATTAAAGTTGATAGATATTGCTGTTTTTTCAGCACCTTCAAAATAGCCAAAGTCAGACTCAGAAACATAATTTTAGGCTTTTGTTTTTAACTAGCATGGCCTGGTAATTCATCCAGAAATACATGCTGATGCTAAGGAAAACACACACACTTAGACTAGGTAACTAATTCTCTGGTGTTGGTAGTATATTTGTGTCTGCACAAATATATACAAAATGGTGGACAATTTGTAAGGCAGATAACCTTGCCGTGCTATATACAATTCTCTTTCTTGCTGTTGTTATTCTATTATTTCACTGTAATTTAGCATCACTTTTTCTTTTCTTAATTCCCAACAAACATAGCACAAAGTGTAGTCAGAGCCAGTTTATCTAGGTCCAAACCCATTGCTCTTTGCAGAATATCTGGGACCAGAGTCATGGTGCTGCCTAAAACATCTTCTGCAAACAGAGCCAGGTGCACAATGGAGCTGGAGCCTGTCTCCTTGGGACTCAGAGTAGTGTTCCTTTTGATTAAATGGAGGTGTTTCATTGTTGTTGTTGTTAGGTTTTTGTTTGTTTGTTTGCTTTCTGTTGCCTGTTTCAAAGTGGCTGTGTGGATATGAAGCATGAAAAAACACTTTGGCAATGTACCAGTCTTCTTACAAGGATATGCTGTACATACACAGACTTTTAAGGATCCAGGTTGTACTGCACTAAGAAGCCTGCCAGCCACAGCCTGATCTGTCTGGCCACCTCTCTGGAAAGTTTCTCCTGACCTCCTAGTAAGGCAGCTTACCAGATGTCACATCTGGCAATTTTAAAGCCTACCAACTGAGTCAGTGACAACAGTGGGGTTGGGACTGCAGCATTACTGTAGAGAACCAGATTACATGATAAAGGACCAGTTGAGATCTGACCAGAAAAGAGTAAAGCCTACCGAACGGTAGGCTCTCAGCAGAGGACGGATTGGTGGTGCCTCACTGGAGACAACTATCACCCTCCTGGGGCCACTCACACCATCACCTGAACATCAGTTGTCACCTATTTTTAAATAAGAATACATTTTTTCGTGTTTTGGGATTGGCTGAAAATAACGTTTTGCCATTGAAAATATTGCATGGGTATCTTCTTGCATGCCCTCATCAGGCCAGTTCAAATGGTCAACGTGTAACTGGAGACTGTTTTCAGCTGGTGTCTTTTCACTGTTTTCTGTCAAATTTAGTTTGGTGGTCTCCAGCTGGTTCCCAGTGGACAGGCATCTGTATCACAGAAAGATGGCAACAATTAACACTAATTGGTAACCCTATCAACTGTCTCAGCAGCTTTGCAGGCTCTGGAGGTGTTCCCTCCAAACAGACAAGGCACACTGTTGGGGCAGTCCATGGGAACTGGTGTTCTGGAGCCCAGCCTCATTTGGGACACAAGAAAGACAATGAGGAAAAACTAAGGAAGTAGTATTGTATTGTAAAAATTGTATTTCTGAGTACAGCATTTAGCAAGCAATAGCTTTGGATATATAGTTAAAGTCACTGTGAAATCTAACTGGTGGTGATGTCCGTCTGTACACATCTCAAGTGCTTGACCAACCATCAAACCAAACACTAAAAACGTTCAAAGAAGACAAACTTTAGTCTGGCCTCATTCTGAAAACAATAGTAAGAGAAGTTTTAAAGTTTCCTAGTACACCACACAACAGGCCTAGTTTACTTTGTATTTTTATCCTCTGTACATTGAATTCTCAAAATCAGAGCTTTCAATTTCAGAACTGTGCTTACAGGTAAACCACTTCTGTGGAATAAACTATTGTAAATGCTATTTGTATGGCTTCTGCAGGAAAGCAGCTAATACAGATGCACATTTTCTGTTTTCTCCATCAACACACTTTACTACAACCTTAGATAAGCACCATAACATAAGTTGTCTTCCAAAGTTTGGCAGGCTTCACTGGGTTCAATAGTGAGTTTTTCTTTAGGGGTAAAGAAGCTCTAAGAGCCCCTAACAATGGACCTAATAATAGCCTCTTCCCTGGCACAGGCTCTTATTTTCCCCATATTCTGCAGACTCCTTTTCTTAGGAATTAGATTTCTGTGGCATGCCCAGAACAAATAAATATTTCCCTTTCTCCCTTGCTTACATCTTTTGTGTATATTTTTTCTTTGCCACCACCATCTTAGGTAGGGTAAACACCAGGGCTCTTCAGGTAATAGTTCACTGGACACAAATGGCCTAGTATTAAAATGCAGATGGTGTTAACCTCAGTCAGAGCATGTGGTGCAAAACTTCCAAAAGATGCCATTAAACATTCGGACAAAACAAGCAAGTTCACGTGGGTGAGCTGCAGTTTCGAAGGCCCCACTAATGAATAAACGTCGGACTGCACAGACCTGCTCTTTGTGGCTGCTGCACGGTGCTGGAGGGACGGTGATGCCCTGATATCTGAATGCCAGCAGTGACCTGGAGCCTCCACGAGTCCCACCATGTGCCACCACCAGCTCTTCACCATCGCCCACCTTTTCCCCAGCTCCAGGATTTTGCTGGCAGCCTCTCCTCTTGGCCAGACCCTGCTAATAAGCACCAGGAAGCACTTACTTATTAGCAGTGCTGCTAACGAAAAGCTTGGCAACCTAATCAGGCTGTCGCTGGCAGAAAGCACGGAGGGAAAACAAAACCTGGTCACTGGTGATCAACTGTTTTGTACTGGTGTAAGCGGCCAAAGGAGGCACAAGCTGCTCTGCTGCCAAGCGATCAGCTATTTCTCAATGTGTTTGGAGGCCATAGATGCTTTATGGATGTAAATTGCATGTGATTGCTTAAAATAACATGATGAAGGAACAATTAGTGTCTGGTGTGCAGCATCGCTTAATGAAAAAGAGAATTTTGCTAAAGATCGGCCTTGCGGATTACATGTGAATAATATGCTGCTGTTGAGACCTGCTGCAGTGAGATGTCTTTGCTTCAGGGACCTCAGCCTTCCAGCTAGCACCCTCCTAGACAAAACACGTACTATGTGTGTTAGGTGGTGCCAAGAAGCAGCAGGAGAGGAAGGATATTGGTGGATGGCCATTTTTCAGCCAGGTCTACTTGGGAAAGCAATCACTTTGCACTCTGGCTTAGTGAGGTTGGGATATTCTCATCTCCTGACATGAAAAAAAAATAAATTTAAACTTGTTAAAAGAAAAAAAAAGACCTTTCTGGCATTTATACATTTTTCTTACTTTCCTGCAGAATTTTACCACCTACTCCATAGAGCACCAAGGCCAAAATATATCAATTTTCTAAAAAGTGTTAAAAGCCTTTTGCTGGCTACAATTTTTTTTCAGTAAAAATGAAAAGAACTGATGCAGTTAACAAACATTGTTAGTCTTCATTCTCCCTGTAACACTCCTGAATTAGTGCTTTTCAGAACATTTTTAATTTAAAAGTAGTTAGTCTTTGATAAAAAATGTTTTAGCAGAATATTATCATAAACTAAGCAATATTTGTGATTTGGCAGAAATATTTCAAGTATAAGTACCTTCCTTAAACTCTGATCTTCCCTGATCATAAACAACACAATCTGGCTTGCTGTTTTACTGTTAAGTGCTATCTATGATAGTATGTTTGTTAAGAGAAAGATAATTTGTTTTCAAAAAAAAAAAAAAGTATATTGTGAACAGATCAGTCAGAGTTTGTACTCCAAGCAGAAGAATTCACAGATATTGCAGACCAAGCAAATTGCACCAAAACTTCTCAAAAAGAGTGGTCAGGCGTTGGGACAGGTTGCCCGGGGAGGTGGTGGAGTCACTGTCCCTGGGGGTGTTCAAGGGAAGGTTGGACATGGTGCTTAGGGACATGCTTTAGTGGGTGACATTGGTGGTAGGGCAGTGGTTGGACCAGATCATCTTGGAGGTCTTCTCCAACCTTAATGATTCTATGGTAAAATCAGAAACAATTGGCTTTACGGCTGAACAAAGTAGAAAGTCAGCACGATGTTTTTCTCTGTCCTTTAAACGTCGAGAAGCAGGACAGTAGGATGTAGGACCAGAAGACTTCCCCTAAAACCCACATGAGCAGCCTCTACAAAAGGGAAGCACATCAGGCTCAAAGACCAGAAACCACGCCAGCCTCCGCAGCATCCTCTCTTTGAAGAGTTCCACGGAAAGAAGTCCAGAAAATCAGAATAAAAGCCACTTTCAGCTTAGTGCTCCTTAGGGATGGATGTGCAAGCAGTCAAACCCCAAAAGCAGAGCCCTCCATTATCAGCAGTGCTCAAATGTGTTCCTTCATTACAGGAGGAACCCAGAGAGTTGTGCAGCAGCTTTGCCTGCACTGGCACCCCCACAAAATCCTCATTCTTTTAAGGGGTGCTGGTGGTTTTTGCAGAAGAGGGATGAATTTATTGGAACAGAATAATGGAAGAACTTAGGAATATAGGTAACTTTCATCATATGAGGAGCCCTGCAGAAGTCAGCAATGCTGCGTGTGCTTGTGTCCTTGCAATGCTGGGCACTCAGTACTATCTCCTTTTATTTTGAGCTATTCAGGTTTATGTGAATTATGTTCACTCTAGAAATGTTTTATCTAAAGATTTTTTTTTATATTTATATTGACACTTAAATATACAGTTATGGTATAAATTTTATGAATGTCAGAGAGCAAAGTGCCTTTTCCAAATACACCCACATTCATCATGAACTGACATCTCTGCAAACTACTTCTGTCCGTATCTCGCCCCCAAAGTTACTGTGTCTGGGCTCAGTCCTGCAAACTATTACCTACCTCACTAACTGCCCGTGTACACATTCTCATGGCAGTCTGAGGGCACATCCTCACCAAAACATGTGTTAGCACTCTCCCTACAAAGGAGAGCCTTCTAATTAATGATTTCCACGTGAAGGACTTCCACAAGACACTTAAAATAAGAATGAACGCCTTCATTAAGGTGTGTCCATGAATCTTTCATTGAGAAGATACTTGTGGAAATAAACAGTTAAAATAAGGAGCAATTGGTGGAGCACACAGGTAGTTAAATTAAATTTTAAATGCAGCAAGGCTTAGGAAGAAAATTCAGGCTAATGGGTCACTGTGACGCCTACAGCTGGGGCATTTGTTTTTGTTAGCCTACACACAGGCACGCTCAGCAGGTCTGATTTGACACACATGTAGGTGGTCACGTCTCAGAAGACGCCAGCCCTCATAAAAGCAGTAAAGCTGTACTCTCCAAGCACTGGTACGGCAGGTTTGTGCTGGTGGCTGTAGGCTCAGAGCACCCAGCTGAGGGGCATCTTGGCCACTGTGCCCACCAGTGGGCTGCGGGGTGTTATTTTGTGGCCATGCTGTGCACCAAGAGTTATCTCATCGAATGTGAGAACCGCACGCGGTCTGCATGGGGTTTGGGCCGTATCATCCGTCTGAGAGGGAAGTGTGGTTCCTTTTTGCATCATTTATAAATACACTGTGCTATGGTGTTCTTACAAATTGTAATCATTGCAATAAGTGAGGTCACAGGAAAAAATATTGTCTGCACTGCGTGCATTGCTTGTAATGTAAAACTGCTTCTGCCATAAACATCTCAGTTACGCTTTGAAAACAAGTATGTGGGACACAAATGTGATCCAGCAGCACGGCTCTCCTCATCACAAGAGGTTTCTTTGATCATCTCCTACCACAAAGAGTGGCCACATGCATCTAGGGCACTTCTCTGGGAAGAAAAGTGGTTCCCAATTACACTTCAAAGCCCAGGAACCCACAGCAGCTGGTGGAGTGCATGCGTGAGCACCGGGGATGCAGAGGACAGGGTGGGCAGGAGGGGAGAAAATCAGGGAGGGGGGTGTTAGAGAGAACAGAAGTAATGCAGGAAGCAGTGGGCAAGGAAGCAAAACTGGGGCTGTGGGAGAGACAGAAGGATGGAGGCAGGCCATAGGGATGTGGTAGAAGGTACAGCAGAAGGAAAAGAAGAGGGGAGGCAAAGTGAAGAAAATGAGAGGCAGGGGATGAAGGGGATGACTAGGTAAGGTGTGCACAAAACTGGCAAAAAAATGCTGGGGAGACTGAGAAAAAAAAAGTCATAAAATATACTAAAGTAAGTCTATGAAAATTAATAGAAACTTAATAGAATTTGATGAGAAGCTGAGTGATTCATACAAGGCTATGAGCATAGACACATCCATGACATAGCTCTGACTTTATCACCAAGTTCTTTGTCATAAAACAACAAAACAAGAAAATAGAAGTCAGTGCTGGAAAACACAAGACCTAGAGACAGATCGCATTGCTATCCACATTTCTATAGCAGTGCCAAATGTGAAGGGCAGTGGGAGGTAAAGACGTTGTACATTATGTCCCTCTCTGAATTTCTAAACCACTGCTGATAGGGCTGACTTTTATTCATAGTTCGTAAAGAGTGATAGGTTTTGCCTGAGGAATACACTACAAAGCAGGTATTTCCAAAATATATCCCAGTGGGAGAAACACTGAAATTCTTCAAGGAGCAGAAAAACCTTTCTACTCTGGGCGTTAATTAATACAATCATTGTTCTGTATAAGGCACAGCTGACACTTTTGGAATTTTCCACCTTGTCCTGCCTTGCATTGGTCTGAGCAGAGTCCGTCAGATGTCGATAGACTCAGGTCAAACCTGCTTGGTGCCTCCTCCAGGGCTCCACGTGCTCCGTGCAGTAGGTTGGATGGGCCAACAGACCTTCTGCAGATGACACCAGTGTGACTGTGAGCCTGCACAGAGCATCCTCCCAGCCTGGTGCTCACTAGCCTGACACCCATGTGCGTGGCTATTGTGTCAGGATGGACACATGGGCCACCTGCACCGGTCCATGGAGAGGGCTGGAGCCACCTTTGGGTCACTGCGCCCAAGGACAGCCCTGCTGCAGCCTTCCAAAGGGATGCCCGAGAGGAAAACACAGATGCAGCAGCAGCGATAACAGTTGTTCCTTTCACGAGGACTTCCAAACTAATGCACAAACATCAGCAAATTAAACACTTCAGTGATCTGGCAAGGCAATAAATGCTACTGTTTACAGTTATTTCAGTAGTCATTAATCTGATTAATCAGACTGAACTTGGCCTCATAAGGCAAACCTTCACAATGAAGTCTCTGGCAGAGCTGAGAACAAAACCCAGACTCCAATGTCTTTGTTAAATGATTTCCCTTATTCCTGTTGTAATGGAAAAAAAAAAAAGAAAAAAAAAACTTGAAGTGATATGTAGCTGGGAGAAAATGGCTTTTTGCAATAAATATTGCACATTTCAAAAACTCATTCTCAACACTTACAGCACAATATTGCTCCAGAACACCAAAATCACGTGGCTAGAAATTTCTGTCTCCACTCAGCAAAGTACTTATCCTTGTGCATATCCTTAACATCAAGGGCACACTTTAAGTTTGTCCTGCTTGTGGGTTCATTAGATTATCTGCAAAATACTCAATATCTTGCAGGATTGCTCCAGTGATTTTGTTACGATTTTTAATATTCCCTTGGGAGTCCAATTCTGCAATTTTCACTCATGTGTCATTGACTAAATAAGTTCTGGTGCAGACTCTTCGTGCAGACTCTTCATGGGAGTACTACAGAAGTAAGTAAAAAAATAGCATATTCAAAACCTTATTAAATGATTCACCATAACCAACAAAGTAATATTTTATCTTAGTGACTTTTTCTTTTGCTTTATTTAATATCTACCCTAGTAAGGGAGAAATGAAAATACAAACTTTACAGATTGTTGCAGGGCTATTTTTTACTTAAGCTTTATATGAATAAGTATACTGTTCCAGATTGTGTTTGATATTTTCCTGCATATTATTCATTTTTTATAGAAGCAGGGTAGTAATATATAAGAAACATAAACCGTTACTCAGAAAATCAATGAGAATGCCACATACATAAAGATATAACCACATATATAAAGAAGTATAACAGAGTAACGGTATATATATATATATATATAGGTGTATATATATATGTGCAAATGTATATATGCTTCCTATTAAATATATATATATATGTATATAAGTTCTCATTTTCTAAACAATTTGGGACAGATATATCTGCCTTCAAATGAAATAGAGCTAGAAGGGAGATGTTATAACAATATTTATTTTGAAAATATTTCTATAACTTCCTGAAAGAACTTTGCATATTCAATCTATTTTTTTCTCAAAAGTTATTTAGAGTATAAAATTCACAATAATTTAGACTAATTCTTTTTGGAATTTGAAGGCTGCAGTACTGCTGACTGACCAACGAGAGAGTTTTCAAAACATGGTTACCCTATCTTTATATTTTCTCTACAGATCTGGCACTAACAATTATGTATCTAAACACAAGAAATGCACAGATGGTAGCACTACATACAGGTACCACACAGGATATCTAATTTCTGTGTGATTGCAATGTTTGTTATATCCTCATAACGTATATCTAGAAGAGTTAGCATTTGCTAAACCGTGCTTTCAGGTACTGTTTTTATCTGTTACATAATTGTATATATAACCAGAAACTCTTTAACAGACAAATTATCACACATGAAATAATGCAGCTGTACTTTTCATAATTCTTATGTATAAATTATTTCATTAGCTATGGTTCTAACCGTATATATAACTACTCTGCAATTTATAACAGTTCGAGATTCTGTTATCACAAAGCTTACTTATTTGTGTAAAGAACAGGATTATCTCATTGTAGTGCAAACTGCACTAATATTGGCATCAATGTTATTGTACAGCAGTACTGGCTTTTAGAGACATCATTTAACTCAGATGGCCTGCCTTGAAAACTACCAAATGGGTGCTGTTTAATTTAACAATAACAACAAGAAATATGTATACATTTTGGTACCACATAAACAGCTTAAAAAAAAAAAAAAAAGTCATCCGGATAATTATTAGACGAATTTCTTTTGCCAATAATCTTCCTCAGTCTGCAGAAGCATTTCATAGATAAGGACACGTCATTTAAATAGGCCTTAAATTATAAAAATATGACAAAACACAAAGTCATTATGTGTTGAAAAGGTAACATTAATACTTGTAATAAAAATGTGTTTTTTAATTTTTGTGAAATAAAAAATAATGAATTGTGATGATGCTCCTAAACACTGAAAAAATGAAAGCAAGCATATATTCACTGAAATCCCAGGGGGTGGAGTCTTTGTGAAATAGGCCTTATTTTTGCGATTCAGATACATCATAAACACTTTTTACTCTTCTTGGCACTTAGGCAGGAGTAAATCAGTACATGGAAATAAATATACTGAAATCCAAGTTTTGGTAAATATAAAGAAGGAATTATTTGAGCCTGTTAGGGATTTGGTGGTTTTTACGTGCCAGCATTCATACAACTATGGATTATTATATACTGCAAATGTTTGTGCGTTTTGTTTCTACGGGAGAGAATACTTGGATGGATGTTGAACATTTCAAGCAATTCTCAAGTCATCCTTGCACAAAATTTGTCTGTCCAAAGCAGCAAATATAAAAATGTTTGTAATGTTCCTGTTTAAAATTCAGATACTTTCTCAGTACAAAATACTGTGTACATTGCGTCACCGTTCTGGCTGTAGGTTAACTACATGAAATATACATCTACAGATTCAAAGACAGAGATTTATCATGGATTTTTCTTGTACAGGTTCTATAAACCTCTTGCAGCATGGCAAACATCATCCAATTAGGGTTCTCTTGTTTCCTTTAGAGTATTAAAGTTCAAAATATAAGCGACCTGTGCCTGACGGATAGCTAAACGTAGCACAAACAAAGCTTCACATTGGGTCTGTGAACAGCACACCCTCTGCAGATGAGTCATAACATTAGAACAATGAAAATTACTGCAGCCCCATGCCTGTCAAACTTGCCAGGCACTTTCTGGCAAATACATACATGTGTCTGTGCAAGAGGTACATGAGAACTGCTTCCTGTGCTTGACTTCTTTTCAAGTATGCTCAGCTATGAAAATATAAATTCACTGACATTTAAACAGAAATATTTCTATGGACACATATATCTACCTAGCTCTACACATGTGTATGCATAGGCCTATGCATGCAAACATTTAAATAATCTCCAGCCTCCAAATTAACTATCAATATAAAACTAGCAAAAGGTTTTGTGTGCATTTTTCCAGAGTCACTGTTTTGGTGGCACACATTCAAGCACACATGCTCACACAGCTCTCAGCATGCCTTTACATGAAAGCAGGCCCAACTCAGGGCCACATCCTCCTGAGGACATGGTTTTACAAGATTCTTTAGAAAGATTTGCCCCGCTGGTTGCTCCCGTTTGGGCTAACCTTCCTTTGCTGACAGTGCAGTATATGGGCTTAATCCAAGCCCTTCAGTCACAGAATTTCCTTTGGCTTTGACAGGAATCAGACAGCAAAAGGTCTTTGGGTTAGGCCCTGGCTAAAGGCATCTCACTTGAGGCAGAGGTAAGGTAGAACTGGGAGGCAGCTTGTCAGCCCCACAAGAAGTGTCACCAAGACCAGTGGAGCTACTGGTGACAGGGATTATTGCTGGGGGACGAGCCCACAGCAATTTGGGACCTTCAAGTCCCAGCCTTGGCCCTGAAGAAGGCCTCAGTGATATCGGCCTACATGGTCATTCACCCAGGGGCATGCCATTTGGGTGGGAGAGGCTCAAGATTATCAATACCAACATTTCCAAAGATCATAGGGCTCTGAGCGTTGTCACTGGCAAAGCAGCCACAAGAGGAATTTGTGATAGCCACCACATCCCAAGGCCACTACATGCTGAAACACACGCAAGGGCCAAGTGCCACAGGAGCAGCGCTAGGAATTTGGTTTGATTTGGTAAAACCCGTAAAACAGAACAGTTGCTGAGTCTGTTGCAATAATCTCAGCCTGTTGGATCACTCGGTCCATCCTCACCCCCCTCCTCTTGCAGCCTCCCCATGCTGCTAGTGCTATGCAAAACACCTTCATGAATATGCATAATTATGGAGATTCATTGTAATTTTCAGGGTTATCTGATGTGACATTTATAGGACAGCAGCATACATCAATTTAAATTGATGACAAATATCTTTTTTTATTTCTATAGTATTTTTAATATTTCCTTGGTCTCTTCTGGGAGCAGTGTGAACTGGTAGGAATTTGAACAAAATGTTTTCAAAATCAAATAATTTATCAGCATGCTTCTCGTTCAGGTTTTTGATGTACGTCTGGAATGTGTGCATGTATCCAAGCCTGTCTTACCTTCATACCAGTTATTTACATGAAATTACTATAAGTCTTTCTATACATTCTTTACATACTGTTGTATGTTACCTACAGAAAATGACGGAGAGCAAAATGCTTCTTCTACTGGACTGGTTTCTGAAAATGAGTTTGACCTGTCTAATTACTCCAGTAATCTGATTTCCCACCTGACAGAATGATTTCACAAGCTTCCCTTCTTGTTTTTATTTTGAGCACAGATTTTTGAGACAACGAGATTAAACGATGTGTGGTTAACCATGACATACTGAAATTACATTCCAGATTTGTTGCACATCCCTGAGACTTGGAAATGATCTTTATTTAAAAAAATTAATTGGGACCAAACCTAGGAATTCCTGTTTGCAATGATTACTACCTACGATGATTTTTGCTCTTCATATTTTATGTAACTAGCACATCATCTAGACCTTCAAATTCATTATGTGATTTCATATGAAATCAGTAAAGTTACTTGTGGATGAAGGTGTAATGCACTGTGAGGCCTCCAAATATCAGTGGCTATTCACCACACATCAGTATGCAGTGGTAAGATTGAAAAGTCTAGTTTTTCACAAAACAAAACAAAAAACCTTAGTAAAATTGCCTATTATATTGCAAATAGAGTATTACTGGATATTGGTGTAAAGTTAATTAATATGAAAAATAAAGTTATTTATGCTGCCACATGCCTCAAAATATTTACAGAACAAAACTATAGGATAGTAGGATATAAATATAAAAATATAGGTATAGTAAAAAATATAGGTATAGTATAGCAGGACTCCTTCAGTCTTAACCGAAGTTATTCTGCTGATATATGCCTAAACAAAAAAAAAATAATAATAATAATGTTGCAGTCTAAATTAAAGAGGAAACACAGCACTGATTTAAATTGTATGTGTTCTTATTAGAACTTATCAGCTGTTCATAAAATTTAAGAGTACAGATCATAGCGTTTTAAGTACATAAATGTACCACTGCATTTTCACTTAGGGAAAAAGACATTCTTTTTGTCTTATTTATCAATTTTTTAAGATATTTCCTACAGAATTTTTAATGGACCTAAACTCAGTCCTGCCCTTCATGTATGACAATGAAGTGGAAGAGGAACTTACTGAAAGTCCTGTCTGTCATTATTGCAAAAGATCTCTAATTTAATTGGGGAAATTAGCCAGAAGGTAGCAAAACAACGGAAAAAGTGGGAAGTCTTCACATTATATAACACAGGGGTGTTAAACCTAGTATTTTACGTGTACTTGTTTCAGGTGACTATATTTATACAGAGTACAAACTTGACTGTGGCACACTGCAGAAAAAAACTTACAACTGTGTTATTGCACATGAAGGGAGTGAAAAATGCTTTTCCCACAGACCCAAGAGCATGTGTCTGGACGCATGCGTGGATGGATGTGCATCACATCTGCACAAAACAGTATGGCTCCCAGGTGAGATATGTTTTTAATGGTAAGATTTATAATCTATCTGAGCACTCTGCAATCAAAGACGTGTCTTAGCATGCTGTTTTTAGGAAACAGAGTTGGAATTCTCCCTGTTTGCTTCGAGTGTGTGCTTTGTTTTGGCAGCCACCAAGGTGTGCCCTGTCCTTGGGAAGGGTGCAAGCCTGGAGACCCCAAAGGTGTTCAGTGCCTTGCAGGCATGGGCCAAAACAAACATGAGGCTAATGCAGATCAACACAAGCTCATCTAAATAAAATACAGTAAGAAAAGTGAAATCAGCAAGGGCTTTGTCCCTACATGCATTTTTTAATGATAGAGTACTCTAATCTTGTAGGGATAGACTTTCGGCTGCATGTGTCTCTGGTGTTCAGACCAAGCTAAGTTTTAAAAGCTGTTCGGCCCAGATGAGAGATTTAGGAGTCATGTTTAAGGGGATATGCCTGCTGAGAGCCTGATCCGGCAAGCCACTAGGCAGCTCACAGGAGGCACTGACAGCCTTTGTCAAAGTTACCGGGGATATCTGGAGAGCACCACCTCAAGAAAACGTGTTCCTTAAAATCAGTGATGTGTCAAAGCACTGTGCCAGCTCTCATTCAGAGCGAGCACTTGGTTTATTTACAATTTCATTAAAATACTGGGTTCTGAGTTTTTATCACTCCCAGCTGTTAGGACTGGAATGCTAGGCATCACCAACATATTTTATGAAGCTATTAGGTGATGGAAGTGAGGTCATACAAATTCACTGCATGCATGCTCACACGTAACAGCTGCTTGCATTTTTTGTCCTGCTTGGGAAATACTAATTGAGGCATCTCCCTACATAAAGACAGAAGGGTGTAAAATCACTCTCGCATGTTTGTATATAGCTTTTCAAAGATCATTATAATTTGCTTTAAATACCATGATCTATAATGTTATTTGCAGAAAGTAAACTTCTGGAATTAAAGGGACACCTTTTATAAATGCACAGTGGGCGCAATAGATATTTCCCTTCAAATTGCAGTAACTTAGGGGCAGACATCTGCCTGGTAACTGCATAGGATAAATTCATAAGGAACGCAGGAAGGATATTTATTTACAGTTGCTGCTCAGCCAGCCTCCATTCATCTTCAGAGATCTTTCTTGTATGGCTAGAAAGCAAACTTTCCTTCCAGAGGTCTCTGAACCTAAAAACAACCTCCAGGGCTCAATCCCGTACCCAGAGCCACCTGCCTCGACGTTGGGTGCTCCCCAGCACCCAGATGACGACCGGGGGCTTCCCCGTTCCACTGCCACCACCCCAACAAGGTCCCAGCTGCCACTCGCAGACAGCTGCAGACCACGGAAATGTACCAGTAACAGCACCCTGTAAATTAACTTGACGTTTGATGCGGGGGGGTGGGGGTGGGAAAACCTAAAAGCCTACAAAAGGCGTGGAAAACAAAAGCCACTGCAGCACCACATGACGTACAGCATGGGTTCAGGGTCTGCAAGGTGGTTGTTGCAGTGCTGCCTTGCCCTTCTTTGTTAAGACCATCCGGTCATTCTCCTTGGAAGCCACAGTGTCCATCAAATAAACATTAAAATGCCGCGTGTTTCTGCAAAACGGTGGACAGGAAGCCAAAAGCTGTTGAGAAAGTGTGTTGCCATCAATGGGCTTGGCTTCACTGTACATCTTGAAACTGCAGGTTTTAAAGATGTGCTGTTATTAATAGATAAATTGGAACTATTAATATTAATTGATGGATGATAAGGTATGCTACATAGCTAAATTATAAATAACTTAGTGTAAGTATCTTGTCATTGACATGTACCAGGTTAAGTATGTGAGACATGCAAGCAGTGTTATATCTAGAAAATATTGTTAAATATTTCATTTTCCCTGTAATTGAAACTAAAAATCTTTTTTTTTTCCTTTTTTTCTTTTTTTTTGTTAAAAAGTGCTTGTTAAAAAGTATTGATGAAATATAACTGAATCTCTGACTCTGCTCGCAAAAGAGGTAGCAATAAGGTACAGAGAGACGCAGTATATTTAAGCTATTAGACATGCAGGAATGCTATTATGCTTTATTGTGTCTGCCTGTGCCCATCTCCCTTCCTCTCCCCCACCTCTCCCTTCCTCCTCCCTCCCTGTTCTGTCTTACACACACACACATACGTGCAGACACACATACATACGTCCGTACACATGCACACGCACACACACTCCCCCTCTCTGCAGCACGGGAAATACTGCATCTCACAAATATCTGGCCTTATGGCTTACCAGCAACGTGTACTGTTAAAACACATAACCTTACCATCCCTGATTCTTGATATATTCATGGATTTATTTACAAGCCCCTGTGTTCTACTTCTTTTCCTGTTTCTGTGGCTTGTGTTTCGGGCCCGCCTGTATTCTTGTGGGAATTTCAAATCAGAAACACAGCGTAACTGGCAAATATTCTGTAATGCAGCCTGCATTTCCATAATTTAGCTATGGGGGAGGTTTTGTGTGCGTGTGTTTGTTGTTGTTGTTCTTAGAGGGACCTCTAAGAAGAGGTTTATGGACTTGTGGATATTTGGAGACCATTTTGATTGGCTTTTTTAGTACTTCAACTACTTAAGGTTCTGTTTGTGTAAAATGCTTGTAATAAAATGAATTTATGTACACATATATGCTTGTGTATTTGTAAATGCATTGGGAACAAAAAAGTTCGTAAATCCTTGTCAATTGTGCTGATTCAGCCCCATACTCTGTCATTGGCAGCGCTCAGTTTCTTCACAGAAGAGTTAAAATGATAAAGAAAAGAGCGATTCATTTTAGTTTTTATTTTGGTGGCAACTAAAGAAAGGATTTAACTGGTTCAAAGGAAGTCATTCATACTTAGCAAATCTTCACTTCTTTAAGACAGCCTTTCATTAGCACATTTTACAGTTGCCAAATGAACATTTTCATCTTGTACACAGAAGGATATATTGTATTTCATCAATGATTTATTTTCTAAATATTTAAAGTCACGGGCTTGATCCTGCAAGTTCTTGTACACAAGTAACTACACTTACCTGAGTAAACCTCTTAATACCCATGGATTACTTATATGGGCAGTTTCTTATAAGTGAATTTGGTGAATCAGGCTCTAAAAATAAAAAATAACTTTAATATGCATTTCATTTTCTATTTTGGTGTATCTTTCCTATTTGTTTGTTTGTTTGTTTGTTTTTGTTTAATCAGGAGATACTCTTTTGAGCATATAATTGACAATTGTTTTCCAGAAGCTGATATTAATTTGCCAAGCTACAGTAAAAATAAATAGCACAGCATGTACTTGTCATGTAGTATCTACATTTCCCCCCTTCTTTTCATTTGAAGTAACAAGATATTCTTGATAATTTCACAAGAAGTACAATACTATTGCTCTTAACACAAGCATGCACTCTACAAGATTAAATGAGAATAACATCTTTCAAAAATACAGTTAATTTACAGTCAGAAGCAAGACAATCCACATTAACGTTCTTCTTTCTGGGGTCTGAGGTTTTGTTTTCTTCTGTAAGTAGACGTAGTGTTTTTGCAAGGCATTGCCTCAGTAGTAAAGCAATTTAGAGTGTAGGATATTTTTAGACTACATTCATTTGGGGGGGGGAGGGAACAGCCGTGCAGTAGGATGTACATGTATTTGTAATTCATATTGTTGCTGTGCTTCTATTGTACTCTGAGCTCCCATCATGGCTGAGATGGGGAGCTGGCATCCAGACAGTGCAGCAGGGCAAGAAAAAAACCCTCACTACAAACACAAATAGCAGGGCTTCTCCCTCTCTTCCATTATCCCCGCTAATTATTACCATGCTTCTATTATTTAAAAAATAAAGGTAAATAGCTTTAGGCTGGGAAGGTATATCTGGGCAGTCTGCTAAATAACATTATTAATCCTTTTAGTCCAAAACAAAGATCTTTTCATTCTGGTCTTTCAAGAGCCTCAGTCTACAAATTCAAAAAGATGACAGAAAAATGAACTTAAATGTGCAAGCATTAAACATTTACATTTTCTATCCTTGGTCATTATACTGATGGCCATATTTTACATCTTCCCCTCCCCCACTATACTTCTACTGATTTCACTTCATTTGCATGACCTCATTGTTCTTCTGATATAGAGTAGAGCACGGTGACAAAGCAAAACCTATATAGAGGGACCACTTTTTTCTCTTTTTTAAAATTGTTCCACCCTTCTGATATGAGCGTTTCATTTATCAACATAATTCAACCTTAAATCAGATGTATGTTCTTGCTTATAAAATAATAACGGATTTACAGTTATTTTAGAAAATGAAGACAGTGTCTGAACTGCCCTCTAAAATCTTTTGCTTTAATAATGAACTCATGTTTTCTGTTGATAACAGGTTAAGCAAACACACTAGTGGTAGGTAACAATTAGAAGTACCTGTTTATTTTTGACAACTGAGATATCTGCTATATATCTAACTGTATTAATCCTGATAAAGTAATATTATGAAAAACATTTCTGAATTTTGCAGACAGGGCTCAATATGGACAGCCAGCATTCAATTCCGAGGGTTCTGCTTTCCTCGCATCTCAAAACAAAGAGGTTGGATCCCCTAAACTTGTTATTATATTAATCTGAGATTTTTCTTATACTGTACCAAGTATATTTTGATGGTATGGAAATTTAAAGTTGATTCATCCAGTTTTATCCACTGATTTCAGTGGTTCTGCCAACTAGAGGGAAGGTTTCAGAGTCAGTTCTTGGGTTTCTGTCCAGAAGCACCTGGTGTAGGGTTTAATGCTGCCCCCTTGGAAGAGAATGGTCAACTGCCAGTGACCACAAGAGGAACACAACTGAGCCCAAAATGAGAAAAAAAATGGATTTCATGCAAAATACTACTACTAATAATAATAAAAATAATAAATTTAAATATATATATATACATATCTCTGCTTTCAGTAGGATTCTAGGATATGAAAGGAAGGAATAATCTGGCTGCTTGAGCTTCATCTCATGTGGTACCAAGTACCTTCACTTCAGGGAGATTCCTACATGGGAGATGAAACATTTGTATAATTTCCAACATCCTGTGGAAATATAGAATTAATCAAATACAACATCATTAAACTTCTTTCAACAAGACTATTCATGCAAGAATATTTTTAGTAGTGCTAAAGTACAATGAAACTGTCATCACCTTTCTCCTAGAAGCCAAAAAAATTATTTCTCAAAGGAGGGTGAGGGGTGCTGGTTAACAGCCGGCTGAATATGAGCCAGCAGTGTGTCCAGGTGGCCAAGAAGGCCAACAGCTTCCTGGCCTGCATCAGGAATAGTGTGGCCAGCAGGATTAGGGAAGTGACTGTACCCTTGTACACGGCAGTGGTGAGCCCACAATTCGAGTACTGTTGGTCTCTTTTCTCAGGTGACAAGTGACAGGACATGCGGAAAGGGTCTCAAGTTGCACCAGTGGAGGTTTAGGTTGGACATTAGTAAGAATTTCTTCATGGTCAAGCATTGGAAGAGCCTGCCCAGGGAAGTGGTGGAGTCCTCATCCCTGGAGGTATTTAAGTGACATGTGGACATGGCACTATGGGACATGGTTGAGTGATGGGACATGGTAGGCCAGGTGGATGGTTGGGTTTGATGATCTTGAAGGTCTTTTCTGACCTAGACAATACTATGATTCTATTGATCCTCACGCTAGTCTTAAGGAATATAGGAATACTGCCCAACTCTCCTTTCAGATCATCTCCTAGCAGAAGAATTAGTTACACCTCATTGATATGAGGCACAAATAAAATAGCTCCATAATTCACACAAGAAACATCTGCCTCCTTAACATTAACTGAAAGATTTTTTCTATGCCTTTGAGCTGCCACAATTACTTGGCTCAAAGGCATATACAATGTATATTTTAATATAAAGTAATATGCTGTGTGGTGCTTTTAATCACTATGTTATTCTCACTCTATTCCAATATTTATTGTATTAATTGTATAGATCGTCTTTCATATGTGGGATACAGCCATTGTTCCTGTTCTCATAACGTTTATTTTGTAAGGGGCCCAGTTCATAAACACTGGAAGACACAGCCAAAGAATATGCTTTTGGTGGCTCAGGGTCATCATCCTACCACAAAAGACTGTTTTTGCAGAGTTTTAGTCCAAGGTGTCTAAGAAAGCCTTCTAGATCTCACCCTAGAATTTCTTCCTGTATAGGGGAAACAAGATCAAACTCAAGTGTTACAACCAGGGTTTTCAGGAGTGTTCTGACCAACAGTCAGCAGATCAGCAATTATGTAATTAACCTAGAGAAGAACCCATCCTACAGCAACTTAAATACTCTGACACTTATTCATCTTCATCCAAAGAGGAATGCACAGACCATACCCTTATCCAACATATTATGGAAAATCCTTGCTACAAAAAAAAGACACTATAAAGCAACAAGGTGAAGGGTACCTTGGCATCACCCTTGGGGACTGAGGATCCCTGTCCATCACTCCAGCTTTTCACCACTGGCTGCATCCCACTCACAGCTCTGAAAGGGACATGCTGCAGAGCTTCAAAGGTCAACCCACAGGGAAACATTTAACTTGCATCCAGCCTTTTGCAGTGCTGTTTCACACAAATGCTCTGTCAGAGACTACACATCTGATAATTCAGGAGGACCAGGCTCCTGGGAAGGGTGTTGACAGCATGCTTCCCCTCAGAAGACGGCCATGAAGCTGAGTCAACTGAGGAAGAATTTCAGAGAAAACGTGGCTGGGACACTATTCCCCCATCACACACTTCCAAGGTGGCAATTTTGAAAATAAACCAGATACAAGAAAAACAGGCTTGAAGGTAACCCATCCATACATCATACCTTCCATACCCATTCCCACCACAAGCTTATGAGACCAGGAAAGCAACCAGCCCTTGCAGTAGCTATGCGATTACGAAGAGTATGCTACAAGAGTGTCAATCTTGGGAACATAGGAATGAAGGCACATGTAAAATATGTAGCAGAACGTCTGCTTGGAGCTGCACATGCTCAGGAAGTAAGCAATACACGTGTGCACAATGCTTAACAAAGCAGGTGGCATGACTAGAAAACAAACAGGGAATTACTGTAATAGCAGACGCAGGGTTGTGCCCAAGGCCGTGCCTGCTGCAAGGATTTGAAGGGCGCTTTTAGAGAAGTTAGTACCAGCTAAATGGCCAGAGTGCAAGGTGTAGAGCAGAGGAGAGCATTAACAACAGATAATACAATGATATAAATGTATGTTAAGACTAACATAAATACATATCTCTGCTTGCAAATTATCTTCTGTCATCTTTGATATACTTGTTATTTACAGGTACTCGATAAATAACTGTGATAATTGTTTGTAAATCTGTTCTGTATTTTTGGCTAAGTAACACAATATGTTTCCTGCCTCCAACTGGGTTAATGCTGTGGCAGGAACACTCATATTCTTGAGTGTGAATGACAAGCTTTGGTGAGAGCTTGGTAATATTTGTTTAAAATTTACTGTTACCATGGCTGTTTCTTCCAGTATGCTACTTTCTTAGCTATTCATACACCGGAGAGTGGAGCAAATAATTATAGTGAATGGCTGATAGCCGTGTAAAATATTTCTTGAAAATCATGCAAGGTACTCATCAGCCTCAAATGCAAAAGGTAGCTAACAGTTTTAGCCACTGGAAGTCCTCTCTGAGACGTTACACAGTTTGCAAATGGGAAGATAAATTCGAATGGGCGGGTTTTGGTTTATTCACCGGGTATTCTCTTTTCTTGGGCTTACTGATCTGCTCTGGGATTGTTGTTAGTTTTGGAAGGCTCTGCCGTACAGTGGTTTTCATCCTACTTTGTGTTGCTGGTGACAGTGGGCAGAAGCAATCTTCTGTCAAAATCTGACCGTCATTTATATACGTGCAAATGCGTATGATTTTGCATGCAACCCTTATAACCAAATTAATTTTCTCTATTTCTGAAATTGGCAAAAATTAGATTTGTACTGCATTCCTCACGAGAAGAATAGAGAGGCAAACACTGATCTCTGCTCTCTAGGGAGAGCAACAGGACCCGAGGGAACAGCATGGAGCTGGGACAGGGGAGGGTCCGGCTGGGTGTTAGGAAAAGGTTCTTCACCAAGAGAGTGCTCAGGCAATGAACAGGCTCCCCAGGGCAGTGGTCATGGCACTGAGCCTGCTGAAGTTCAAGAAGAATTTGGAAAATGGTCTCTGACATGTGGTTTGATTTTTGGGTGGTCCTGCGTGGAGCCAGGAGCTGGAGTCAGTGATCCTTGTGGGTTCCTTCCAGCTCTAGATTTTCAATGACCCTGTTATTTTATGAGTCCATGGTTCCATAATGTATTAGAAAAAACGCAGTATAAAAGCAAATGCCACTGTTTTCCTACGAGTAGATGCTGACATTTTTCTAAACACAGAACTAAGTCATTATATTCCCTAAATGGTGACCCACTGGACTCGACTTGAACACTTAACAGTTCCACTCTCATTTTTCAGAAGTAATGGATGGCAGCTTAGCTATCAACAAAAATATGGTGTCATGACATTCCAGATGCTAAATGGATCTGGAATTAGTGAACATCAGTCAATGACTTCCCTACTGCATTAGATTTACTTTCTTGAACAGGGTACATAAACAACACAAGAATTCTTGCTATTTAATAAAAGCATTACAGTACAGAGAATGAGTTAACACTAAAAAGAGCAGCCCTGAACACAAGAACTGGTCTTTCAGATGTCAAACGGACCTCTCAAAGCCTCTTCTTCCTGCCCCATGTTTAAAAATGCACTAGATTCTGTCTTCTCCTGTATTTGTTTCTATACATACATGTATATTCATATATCTCTCTGTGGTGAAGAAGTGAATATATAACTAAGGGAAAAAACAAACAACAGCAAAAAAACAACCAACCAACCAAACAAACAAAAAAACCCCACCAACAAATACAACCTTTAGAAAGTTGATTTCACAGAATTACAGAATGGTTTGGGCTGGAAGGGACCTTAAAGCCCACCCAGTATCACCCCCTGCCATGGGCAGGGACACCTCCCACCAGCCCAGGCTGCCCCCACCCCATCCAGCCTGGCCTTGGGCACTGCCAGGGATGGGACAGCCACAGCTCCTCTGGCAGCCTGGGCCTGGGCCTCACCACCCTCAGAGTAAAAAGCCTATTCCTAGTGTCCAGCCCCCACAGGCTCAGTTTGGGAAGGACGACATCCCATGGGAGTGACCCCACGTGGAGCAGGGGCAGAGAGTGACCGTGAAGGAGCGGCAGAGATGAAGCGTTAGGGACTGACCGCAGCCCCCATTCCCCATTCTCCAGCACCACTCAGGGGGAGGAGGTGGAAGAGAGTAGATGGGGTGGAAAGTGGTTTTAGTTTGTTTTTAGTTTCTCACCGTTCTAGTGAACTAGTGGTAGGTAGTAAATTACATTAATCTTCCTACTCTGAGTGTGTTTTGGCCATGACAATAATTGGTGGGTGATCTCCCTTTCCTTATCTCAACCATTGAGCCCTTTCCTTCATAAATTCTTCCTCTTTTTCTTTGAGGAGGGGGAGTAATAGAGTGGTTGTGGTGGGGTTCATCTGCACAGCAACGTAAAACTACCACACACAGGTATCAAACAAATACCCATATTGCAAATGAAATTCCCTTGGAGTTGCAAAAGCTCATTCCTGTTGGTCTACAGAAAGAAAACATGTGGTTCATGGGGTGTTTCAGGAGAAGGTGCCAAGCCCACCATAACACTTGGAGCAGACCCCGTTGATCTCCCTGCCCTGTCCATGATGCACAGACTGTGCCCAACCCCAGTTTTGGCAACTCCTTTGACTTAAGTTAAAGACACCTGCACCATGGCTTTGAAGATCTTACGATCCAACTCCATTCATTGAATAAGTTAAAAAAAATGTATGTGACAGCATCATAGGAGTTTCAAAGGAAACTTTAATTCTTACGCTGCAAAAGCTTTACTGTGCAATTCTCTTCTAATGAATCTTTTGCTATATAGACTTACTACAAAACTTCCAAACTTACAACTTTCCAAGGTCTTCATGCAAGGGGAAGTGCTTGTGGGTTTTTGTTTTGTTTTGTTTTGTCTTTACCACATATACTTTTATGCATACTACCTTTTTTCTGTCAAATGGTGATGTAAGGAGTGCCTGTTCACATAACACGTAGTTCTTGGAGGACTTGTAAGAGTCATGACTAATGGTGCAGACTATAACAAATCAATGAATTGAAACTGAAAAGTGGTTATGATGTAAAAGCATACATGAAGAACTGATTTGGAGATATCTCTGATACGTGTTTTACCATTTTCTTTCATCGTGGTTACTAAAACCTGTTACTAAAAACAGAATGGGCTGTTTCATCACAGGGCCATTTTATTTCATAATGAAGCTTAAAAGAAGCAAGTGGTAGGTTCTGCTGGTGGTGGCAGCAGGAGAGCAGATGATTCTGCTTATGCCACCTCCAGAGATGCCACAGCTTTGCTTGGCACCCTTGCTTTTCAATAATTTAGCTTTATTTGTGATAAATTTAGCTCTCTGTACATGTACCTGTCACAAGTTCACCACGAGACCTATTTGGCAGAGCCAGAAGAGATGTCAAAATGAATGAGTTACATAGATTAAACTGAACTAAATTCAGACAGCCTAAATTCTGTCTAAATACTTGTGCCTGTCCTTATTATCAGCTACCTCTAGATCTTATCTCTGCAGACAAAGACCCCAACTGCCAGGAAGGGGCAGTTCCTGGGTGAGGGCACTCCTCACTCCTACTCAAGATGTGCTACTTTGCAACGAAATACTCAAGATTCATTAGGGGGGAAAAAAAAAGTTAGAAGTAGCAGCAGCTGGTTCTCTAAGTGTTTTATCAAAATATCTGTAAGCAATTACCTGTTGGCATTTTGTCAAAGAAATCTCAATTCTTCAGAAGATGAAAAAATACCACATCAGCTTGAGCTACCTTACTGACCTAAGTCAGTCCAGATGGACACAAAATTTATGCTATCCAAAGTGTTTTGGGGCAGCAAGGCAAACTAGATGCTGATGGTTAGCATGGTGGTTCTTACTGTATCCCCAAGAGTTATGATGTGACCCACAGTGTAAGACATTACTACAATGGAATTTACATGAAACTTCAGCAAAACTGCTCCTGAGAAGCACTGGTACAGCAGAGCAAAGTAATTTGCATGCCTATGTGTACTCTGTACTTAAATGAGGACACTCACTACTTCCCAAGAAGCTAAATTTTTTAGGAAACTTTCCTTTGTCACGTTGTGGTTATGCTATATTTTTTATATTATTTCTGTTTGTACCATAGAAGACCAGTAACTGAGCTACACGTATCTAAGAAAATCTAGTAACATCAAAGTCAGTTTGAGATCTCATTGGTGCTTTCACAGAGTAAGAGTGGTGCTACAGTTAAAAATACTACAGAGATTAAGTGTTTTCTTGCACTTTAAATAAATAAAATGTTGTTTAAGCAAAGTAAGAGACTGACAAGTCAATTGTGTTAAGAATAACATACACTTCAAGCAAGCACCTCAAAACAATATAAGCATTTAATTCACTTCTAGAATTAGAGGCCGTTGAAAGTCTACAACTTCCTCGCGAGAGGGAGTGGAGAGGCAGATGACCTATTCTCTGTTATCACCAGTGACAGGACCCGTGGGAACAGTGTGAAGCTGAGGCAGGGGAAGTTTAGGGTGGACATCAGGAAGAGGTTCTTCACCGGGAGGGTGGTTGCACACTGGAACAGGCTCCCCAGTGAAGCAGTCACTGCACCAAGCCTGTCTGAATTTAAGAAGCGATTGGACTGTGCACTTGGTCACATGGTCTAAACTTTTGGGCAGACCTGTGCGGTGCCAGGAGTTGGACTTGATGATCCTTATGGGTCCCTTCCAACTCGGGATATTCTATGATTCTATGATTCTATGAAAATCAGAGGGAGATGTACATACATTGGTATATAAATATATACATAATTATTTGCATAATTCCCCTTAAATAATGAGAACTGTATATATATGACATATTTTGACTTGGCAACAACTATGCCATTGAAACAAATATTACAAAATGAGGCAGCATTTGTCTTTAAGAGATGTTAAGCCAGTCATAAATCTCACAGGTGATTTCTAGTACAGAAGACATTTATTAACTTTATATTAACTTGCATATACATGATGAAACTAGATGAAATATCTGACCAAGTTGCAGAAAAAATCTTTGTTCAAGTTTTTTCTTAAAATGTGTTTGGTTTTGTCATCTGTGTTTTTGGAGTCAGGATTTCCTTATTACTAAGAACCTGGATTTTCAGCCCCTTGTTTACAGAGCTCCAACTAAAATCAAGTCAAACTTTTGAAGTTTCTGAACGTAAAGGATTTCCATCATTTGGAATGTGTTTCAGGGTATTTTAATGTGTTTTTTGACAATAACTTGAGTTCCCTGATGGAGGTTTATCAGGTTGTATAAATGTAGAAAAATGTGAAGGTTATTCCCCCTCCCAAAAGAGGTTAAAAAAAAGCGTAATATACCCACAATATCATTAAAATCATGCTGAATTTGTCTCACTGAAATTATTAACAGAAATGGTGACTGTTTCATTTTGTACTACAAACATCTTAACAGCCATTCATTACCCTTTATTATTGTCAATACAACCAGTTTTTTAAATACTCTAAAGGGAGAAACAATTAGTGAAAGTTACTACGTAATAATTAATATCTTTCTGAGATCAGACTCTTATCCAAAGTGACAAGGGCATACATAATTTATGCAACCTCGAGGAAGGGGAATGAGGCAGATATACCTCAGACCTGGGTGCCTTTTTTGCTGCTTTTAAGCAGCAGTCATTTAAAGAAAACATTTCAAAAGATCGTTCTCCAGCAAGCAAATTAGTTTTCATGCATATCGCTTGGCAAATCATACTCATCTTACTCATGTGTGTAAGTCTCTGTAGGGCTGCTTCCACTCTCCTTTAAGATCAGGCTCACCCTGACACAAAATGACTGCAACGGGAACCTCCTATGGTGTGTGGGTTGAAGGAGAGCAGAATTTCAGTGCTCTTGTATTTGTTGTTATGCTGTGTATTGGCAGGGAGATAACTAGCTAGCATCCTCAGGAAGGAGCTTCGTGGTGGCAGAAGTCAGGGCTACCACTGTTAGTAAAACCTGTCCACCTCGTAGAGAAGCTTTTGCTTCCACTGACTAAATACCCCTTGGGAAGGAATTTGTGTTTGCTGTGCCTCATGGAGTGATGACCTCCCTGGGGTTACCCAATCTCCTGGCCTTTTTTTTGTCTTCAGGCATACAGAACTTTTGCCAAGCTTGACACTGTCAATGCACAGTCATCTGGGCATACATCACTTTGGATTTCTTGCCTTTCAGCGGTATTACCTTAGATTGGTAGAGGAGACCTCATGCTGATCTAATTCCAGGAATAATTCCAAACAGACATCTCGGTCACTCTCCTCAGGAAGATAAGTCACTAGCCACATACTGCTCTGAAACAGAGAATTATTAAGTGCATTAGAAAAGGATGGTTGTTGCAAAGCATGCTCATTTTTCTTGTTTAACTAAAACTTTGTAGAACAAGACCACTTCTCTTTCATTCTGTGTGAAATGCAATGGTGCGTATGTGTACTCATGTACCAAAAGAAGAGGACTCTTCCAGTTTATAGATAGCTGGATACACAAAAAATAAAAAAATAAAAAAAAAAAATAAAAAAATTACACATTCATGTTTCAGATATTTTGCTCTTTAACTTTCTTGTCATAAAAAATTCATTTGTATTAAGAGTAAAAGGACAACTGAAGTAGGAATGTCAAGTGCCCTAAGTAGAGAAAGAGCACTGGGAAATCCCTGGTTTTAACCCCAGCTCTGGTCCTTTGAATTTGACCTCCAGTAAACTCTTTACTTCTGTGTATACCTCAATGTGCAGGAAATGGGAATAAAAAGATCATTTACTCTTTGCCAAGAGACTGTGAGGTTTACTACCTCTGAGTAAGTATATTGTTTTAAGGTATTATGAAATAGGTATTATTATCAGTGGAGGTTCATACAAAAGGTCTCCTTTGAAAATATATTTGCTGGGCACAAAATCAGCTTAATCGCGAGTAAATCATATGAGAATTTTGCAGGACTGAAAAGTATCCATTTTGGTTTGATTTTTTTATACAGTTGTTGGTACCATTTTACCAGCCAAAGCCCCAAACAACCTGATTCTAACCAGAATAAACCCTTTTATGAGCACACAGATACAAGCAACCTAAATATTTTTGTAAATATTTTCAGTGTAAAACACATGTATGATGCAAGTCTTTTTTGTAGGAAGACATGAAATCTAGTGTATATACTCCACTCCTACACAGGTTTAGAAAAATCCCATGCCTCAGTTGCTGCATCAGGAAAACAGGAATGATACCTTCCTCCAGAAGCAAACTGAGAAGGTGGATTTGTATGTGAGCTTCATATCAGAAAGAACTTGATGCTTTTTGTGCTTTGTAGGATTTTTAGCAGGAGAAAGTAGGGAGTTGCACTTTTAGGCAGGACAGGGTATTCTACCCTCCTTTACAAAAGCAAGTGTCATTTTTCCTCTTGAGCTTTAATGTTTTTCCCTCTGTGAGGTCATTTCCTTTTAACTACCAGAGGTAGTTAGATTAGCTCCAGTACACAGAATCAACACACACAGAATCAAAACCAGACTATTAACCATGACCCAGAGTTAAGCATTAGAAATACGTAATACATAGATGTAAATATGCAGCAAAATTTAGGGTTGAAAAATAGTATTTTTAGAGTTTGGATTACTCTAAGTGATATGAGAAAGCCCATCTTGATCAGCATTCATTCAATAAGATCATCAGGGCATATATTGTTGCACTTTAACATTACCTTAACAAAGTATTTGTATGACTGGCTAAAAACTGAACTTCTGATACAAGCAGTACTGAATTATTCACTGTATGACTGCAGTTAGCACCAGCTGCCATTCTGAAGTTGTGACAAAATTCAGACTTGTCTAAGGAAGAGAAGGATGGAGAGAAATTTACCATCTATACCTTCAAGACACTAACATTCATAACGTGAAGCTATTCAGTCTTGTTTTCCCATTTTAAAGCTCTGTGAGTGTAGTGTAGGCAAACACATCCATGATCAGTATCCTCCAGATATTGCCATTCTCTGAAGTAAATTTGTTTTGCATTTTAAAAGTAAGTAGGTATATAAAGTACAAAAGAATACTTTGGTAGAAAATGTTTCTCAGAAATGCTTTGGTAATCATTTTAAAAACATACTCACTGCTGCTTTATTTTTTTTCCCTTAAAAAATGAACCACATCCACAAACTCTGTTACACCTTGAGGACCTGCTAATCCTTCACTGCACGAATCTGCCTGTGTATTAAAGTAGCTTATCCATTGGCTCTGCCTTCCAGCTGCAGGCTGTGGTGCCAGAGACATTTGCTGCCTGCGTTTGTAAAAGCGCCGCAAGTAAAAGGCACTGCGTGTTCCTGATGTGGCCATCCCACCGGTGCACCTCCCCCCGAGGAGCTCAGTGGCGTGAAGGATGCATGCATGGGGAAGCATGTGCATGAGGCTGTTTGCCAGCAGGCATTAGCAGTGGTCAGAGGCACAGATCTGAGCAGATCGCTACTCACTGCTGTGCAGAAATCTGCCATGAGTGGCAGCTCTGCAGCCCATGGGCCTGCAGGTCTGGGGCCTTTGGAATCAGTTCAAGCACAAACATTTCAGCGGATGGGGGGCACAGACATGGCTTTCCCTGTTTCATTTGCTTTCCCAGTAGCATCATTGCAGATAATAACAAAAATTTTGGTTGCTTCCTTTATCATGTCGCTCAAAATGGGAATCCCCCAGCTAAGTTTTATATCAAAAGACAAAGAACCATTCAACGGGAGAATCCCAAACAGCCTAGCCCTTTGAAAAGCAACTTGGAAATGCAGGGTAAATCACAAACGTGGTATTCTGCAATGTGGCTTATGCTTCTGCTGTACTTATCCTTCCTGGATAATCCCTATCAATGCATCAGTCTATGCAAAGCACTTTGTAATGGCAATCCCCACAACTGTGCTCCACTGTTCTACTCCTGACCAAGAAAAAAAAAAAAATCATCTCTGAAGTAAATGCTTCTCCAGGCTGAGTTATGACTGGATTTTACCTGTGCAAGGGCTGTCCATCACCGGCACAAATGTAACTGTAAGGGGAATTCAACAAACAAGATCTCAGTGCAGCAGCATCTGTGTTAAATGTTATATATGTGAGTCACCCTTATACCCTGAAGGGGACTCTTGCATGTGCAACTATTTGCCAAATGGCAAATGATGTATTTCTGATGCACCACAAGTAACACAACTGAGCTTATATCTCACTCTCCTACATTTGTTTTGTTTCTTTGTTCATTTGTTTTCCCACTGATTCACGTGATGTTATTCCTAGTCTGGAGTCTGATGACTTTAACTGTATAAACAAGAAAATAGGTTGATTTGGGTTGATTATCTTTACCAGGGAAAGAAATTGGGAATTTTCAGTACAAAGACAGATACATATGCTTTAAAAATCTCAGAGATAATATTTTACCTGTTTATATACAGACGTGTAACATGTGTACACACACATACACACATACCTACATGTACACATCCCAACAGTGCCATATTTAGATAGGTATATACAAAGACTTATTCCACATATGGGGAGTGTTTAAGAGATTGATAACTTTTTAAAGCATCTATATGTGATCCTTCTCCTATGTGCTATGTAAAGACAATTAAGTTCCCAATTATCTTCCTTTAGACTATGAAAATCAATTTCTTGTCAAGTCAGGTTCTCGTTATAATTTCAGACTCCCAGAAAACACAGCATAGTCAAGACCAGTATTTTCCCATGGATTGCCAAGCTTTCTAAACCAAGTGTTTATAAAGTCCCTTGACTAAATAAGAGAACAGACTTGAAAACCCAAACAGGGTTGTGAGACACTCATGCAAATATCTCCTTTGAGCTCCAGTGTCACTTTCTGCAGTTTTGCTTTTATCTGTAATCAGAACATGCAAGGAAAGTGTTCTGAACCACCACCACCACCAAAAAATACCCCTCATCTCCTACTGATCTTGTTACTTTTTTGCAATATTTCTTCAGTGATATGAACAGGAAAATAATGTGAAGCTTTGGTAATCACAGTATTAATGTATTAATGTTTGAAAATCTTTCTAAAGGTCCTGCATGCCTCTGTTTACTTCAGCAGCAAGAACACGTGCCTATCATTTCTGAAAACTTGGATGTCAGTGGGCAAGAAGCAAGAATTTCAATGCAATTTGACAGAAAACAAACAAATAACCAGCTATCCTTGGCTTCCTACAGAATGTCACCAAATCGCAGGCTGGAGAAGTACCAAAACTTTTGTGTGTGGGATGGAAGATACGAAAGATATCGCATCAATTCTGAATTCTCTACCACAAAATTTCAGCAGCAAAATATTGCCAGGCTGCAAATAACATTAGAGGACTGCATTGGTAAGGTTTATAATATACAAAGAGTTTCTGTAAAAGCAAGGATTGTACCATGGAAACCAGGCTAAAAATTTGAAAGCTGTAACCACTAGGCTAGGAAAAGAGCTTTTCAGTGATGTACACTTATTTGTAGTCAAACAGAGTGCTCAAATTTCATAAACTAAGTAAAGTTGAGCCATGTCAAAGAATGAGATAAAAGATAGGTGACACCAGAAGTTGGTTTTATGCATCAGTAGCTGGCATGCTTCAGCATAAGTGTGCATTAAATTAAACATTCAAGTGACCATTCAGTTGCACTACTTTGCCAGAAATATGTTTCTGCTGAGAACAAACTCCAGGTCCAATCACTGTGTTGGTTAAAAAAATAAAATAAAATAATGAACTCTATGGAAGCAAGAAGTGATCACCTTGTATACATTGTACTACGAGTCTTTCCTATTCACCCAGTACTTTTCAAGGGGTTAAAATTAATAAACGATTTGAGTTCATGAGAATACATTGTAACCCACACAAATTTTCCAGTCACAGAGTCCATTACAAATGTTGATTTTGCGATTTGCGAAATGTTTGCAATTATCCACAGGATCCCATAGCTGACAAATCAGCCCTTATTCTGATCTGCCTACCACGTGTAAACATCAATCAATGTTTAAACAGACAAAGTCACAACCTGGCCCTGCCAGTGGTGCAAAGCAGCAGTCTGGAGGAGAATAACCCATCGGAGACTGAAAATGCCTAAGTCTAAATGGAGCCATTCTCATAGAAATATGGTGACTGCATGCATGCAAGTGGTAGGATCTAGTAGGCAAAGAAACACAGCCAAGAACATGTGAGAAGAACATAAAAAGATGTCATTATCGAGCAACGTATTTGGTAATATAGAGTGTGTGTGCTTTTGGTGGCTATGCCTCTCCTTTTTCCAAGAGATAATATCAATATGTTTAGAAATATGTGTATGTAGCATGGGATAAATGGAGGAACATAATTTCACTTTCTCAATTAAGAGTATGTGGGAAGGCACTAAGCTCTGCTGTGTGGCAGGAACCTATGGCAAGAGAGGTTTCTCTGCTCCATATACAATGATATCACCCCTAAAACAAAGTCTAAGGATAAAAGTTTTGATATAGATTTCCCATAGGTGCAAAGAAAAGAGAAAGAAAAGTAGCAACTACAGTGTACTCTTCCGTCAAATTTACTTTTAAGTAATGATTTTATTGGAGGCTGATTTTTGAGTGAGCAGAAATGTCCCCCCCCAAAAAAAAGTCCCTTAAAATTTGTGTCAAAATAAGTAAATATTAAAACCAAAATATACATACATTTTCATTAATTGAATAAATTATGAAATTGTATAGATTGTTAACATTCATTGCATAGTCAAAGGAAACAGGAAGAAGGAAGTCAAAGGAAACAGGAGAGTTCTCATATGCAGACAGCTATAAAACAAGTTGGCTTCCCTTCCAATAAACTATGGCTAAACTATTGAGTGATGATAATTTTCAGATGTTGCTCACAGGCTGGGGGAGCCATGAGAGTGCAATATGTACATAGGTCTCAGTCCGGAGATAATACAACACAGGCCTGAGGCAGATAGCAGAAGGAAATTTAGATATCAGTGAAACAAATAAATGCCTTCTTGTAAAATGGAGAGATACTTATGTCAGGTCAAATAAGAAATAAAAACAAGACAGCTCCCAGAGGAGTTATGGAATGTAATAAAAGATAGCAACAGGATGAGAACTAAAACCAAAAGATGTTCTTCACAGATTTTTTCCCATTCAAGAGCACAAGAACGTTGATTTCCTTTCTCTTTCTTTCTTTTCTTTTTTTTTTTTTTCTGAAAAATCAAATTAAAATGGCTCTTGACCAAACTTCCACCTCTTCTCATTCCTTCAGCCCAGGACCACTGGGTGCACCGTGGATGCTTCCACTGCCTTCCTTTCCCCAGACAACCTTTCACAGCAAACCAGGCTCACCTTCAGATTCACCATGCAACTCAGCCCAAAAACTGCAGACACTTTCAGCAGAGAGAAGCAGCTGCAAGTAATTATCTAGCAAGCAGCTTTAGCAGAGCTCATGAAAAGGCACCTATAGCACTTGAGCAAATAACTGTTAATTTGCAGATACAGTTCAAAATCTAGCCCAGACTGATTACAAATACTTCTGTAGTTCATGTCAAACAGCTTAGTCATCATCAGGCTTCCACATCCAAAATCATTTTTTGTGCCTATTTTTACAACTGATCAGTGCTTGTACATACAGAGAGATTCCTGCTGTTTCCACAGGACAGCTGCACTCAAAATGACATTATCCTCTAATTATTTTTTAGTTATTAATTTGCTCAAAGCCCAAGCTACATTTGACATTGAAATACAAAGCCTAGTGAAAATTACTTTTTTTTTTTTTCCCTACTGGAAGTTTAGGATAATAATACTACTGCTTTTTTTTTTTTTTTTTTTTTTTTTTTTCGGTGGTGGTAGTGTGTTTTCTTGTTTGTTTGTTTTAACTTAGAATGAATTATATAGGCATTGTTCTTCTAAAGCAAATACCTTCTTTTCCTAAAGTTTCCTTTTAGTAAAATCTCGACACAATCCTGAAAGCAGGACAAAATGAAAGGAGGGACACAAAACTCCTGGCAAAGAAGTAACTGCAGTTATTTTAACAAATGTGAGTTTACCTTATGGTCAGTTATTTCAGTTTATAACTTGAAATTATATATTATTATAAACCCGACAAAAATGAAACGGGTTGCTTTCATGGTAGTGCAGAAAACTGGACTTTAGCCTGCTAAGGGGAAGGTGTGTGTTTTGTTACTCGGTACTGCAAGGATGCCCTATGCAAATGGCAGGGAGGCAAGCAGCCAGCCAGGGCACCGAGGGCAACATCATTAGTCGAAAAGAAAGGGCGGAAGCAGGTCAAATGTCTAGGTCAAATAAGGTAGGACAATGTTATGAAGAGGTTCAAACACAAAGGCAAAAGGCCTGAATTCAACAGGGAGGTGCTGAGCTGGAGAGACCTGCACAGCTCTGCAGGATGTGTCCAGCACCTCGCAGGACTGCGCCTGAGGATTGAATTTCCATCATCAGTAGGACATTGTACGTTAGTGATGACTGCAGAATTAGGTTCCGAGTGTTTGGGAATGTATCTGGAGAGATGATAGAGAGTGATTGTCAGATTATTATCATTAAATTGAGGTATCTGAATGAAATGAAGAAAAGGAAAATGCGAGCTGAACAAAAGGAAAATGTTCTTAATGGTGAATTCTATTAGGCTGCTGAAAAGTTTCCCCGGGGAAATGGTGGAGTCCTGTTCTTTACAACACAAGACAAAACACTGAAAAATATACTATAAGGAAAAATCCTAGAGAGGCAAAGAAAGGCATTAGATAACCCATTAGGTCTTCACTGCCTTTGATTTCTGTGGAAATGAGCAAAGCCAGAGAAATAGATTATCAGTAAGAAACCACAAATATTATTTTGGTAAAAATCCTCATTCTATGTCAGCATGACCTGTGAAAACTTAGGCAGTTAAATCTTTTTTTCCCTTGGCAGAAGTGGGAGTACCATAAAGGCTAATGGTCATGCGAAATTGTTCATGCGAAATGGTCACGTGAAAATGTTCATGCGACTGTCCTACTCCAGAACAGACTACGTATCTGTTTTGAAAACGCTTAGTCTTGTGAAATAAGAAACCATAACACAGGTAACATAAGAAAGCAGGACAATACCATATGATGTAGTACAAATTTGAACCAGAATATGACAAATTTGCAAGGAAGTACAGACAAATGTCTGAGAGCAATCCACTCTGATATTACCTTCTCTTTGCAAA
Organism: Cygnus atratus; assembly: GCF_013377495.2. Lineage (NCBI taxonomy): Eukaryota > Metazoa > Chordata > Aves > Anseriformes > Anatidae > Cygnus > Cygnus atratus. The sequence continues at coordinate 80,120,805 of NC_066396.1, forward strand.
GTTTTACATTCATAGTGACACTCAAGAGGCAGCCCAGAAAAAAGACCTATCTGACCACTATGGATAATTTTCTGTCACGAGTACTTTGTGCCTAATTTTGAAAACTAGTTTCTCAAAAAGTTCTGTGAAAAAAAAAAAGAAGTTTAAAAATATTTAATATGTGTAATTGATGGTACAATGTGACACCTGTGGACTTGCAGGTTCGCACCCACTGCACTGCAGAGCGCACCGTTCCCACCTGCCAAGTTTCCTCCCGCTCTCCACGAAGAAAAAACTTCAGCATCAAGAGGAGGTAAGAAGGGGATCGGGGCCAGGTTTCTGCTTTGAGAACACTCTTCCCTAGTGCAGCACAAGGAAGCAGATGGGTAAAACTCACCCGGCCCCACACCTGCTCACAGCAAGGCACGGGTGCATGGAGGGAGGGCTCATGGCCAGCAGCCAGGGCTCAATATGTCACACAGCCACTGCAAGGGCAGGATTGCTTGGGGAGCTGCAAGCCCTCACAGCAGCACCGTGTGCCCCATTCATCCCTCTTTGGCCTTTTGTAACAAGGCTAAATGAGAATTTCTGAAAGTATGGTGAAGAAAATTTCTAACTCGTCCTTAATGGGACGAGCTCAGTGCTTTTCTGTAGCCACTGAATTTCATTTTCAACACCATTTTTTAAACAAGAAGTTTGAAGATAGCATTACAGTTCCCTCTCGATTTGTTGTATTTGATTTGACAAGCATTATCTTACTTCTTTGTTTTCTGTTACATGACTGGAGGAAAAAGAAATAAATAAAAAGATTGCAACATCCCCTCAAAATATTGGTGCTATATCAAGAAATTCAGAGAAATTTGTATTTAAGGTATCAATTACAGTGATAGTCCTCTCTGACACGAAAGCAGGACTTTAAGACTCTTAAGAAAGGATTTGGTCCAGACAACGACTGTGATTTCTTCTGTGCACACTGTTTGTGTAGGGCTGTGGAGGGGCTCTGAAGCCCATACAGACTTCCAGGGAGATGCACTCTCTGCTTTGTCATGAAAACTTAAATTTCTTTATTCCCTTTTTTTTTTTTTCTTAAGAGTATAATGCAAATACTCTAAATGAGAGGAAAAAGAAAAAAAAAAAAGTTTAATGAATGGGAAACATACTGTAATAAAAGTAATATATCTTGGGTCTTAAAATGAGCCCAGTTTATTCTGAGAGGTGACTTTGCAATATAAGTCTAATTAAGAAAGATAAAGGAATGACATCCTAAAGCCAGAGATGAGCTGACAATAATGTCCTATTAGTGTGCATATTTGTGCATAGGCAGATATGATTATTAAAGCTTGTATCTATATGTCTTTTTATGGGAACTGAATTTTTTAAAGATTCCAGGAAATTGTAACAGAGCATAGAGTTGCAAAAAAACATTTTATGACATTGCTGCCAATTCATTACACTATGTTGATAACAAAAGAGTTTGAGATAAGTGATATAGCCCACCTTTAAAATCTCCATATTCTGTAGTTTCAGAATACGTATGCACATGTCGAGGTGATCTTGACATGTTTTATACTATGCAGGGCTGTAAATTTGTCTCACCTTTTACTGCTTCTATGATGCATACATAAAATGCACTGTAATTTTGGTCTTGTGATTCTTGTCACAATTGGAAGTCTTTAAATAATGATTCCAGCAATGTGCAGGTTTTCCTATTCGCATAAATAATGGCACAATTTTCATTTATTTATGCCATGCTGTTTATTAAATGTACTAAACCAGTTTGGAGTTGTTGGCTGGCATGACTTATCTGTCACACCGCACAGCCTCATGATGTGAGCAATCTAGGCTCAGAGATACTTCAACAACTTAAGACAAAGATCATCTCCCAGCACTTGAAGAAGAGTAGGAAAGTCAAAAGGTGTGTGGAAGAAAGAGGCATAAAAGCTTCACTGAGAATTAGGGAGAGAGCGAAATACATACTGGAAGGCATAAAGAAAAGAGATGTGTGAAAATCAGACGAAAAAGAAAGAAAAAGAAAAAAAGAAAAAGAAAAAGAAAAAGAAAAGAAAAGAAAAAGAAAAAGAAAAAGAAAAAGAAAAAGAAAAAGAAAAAGAAAAAGAAAAAGAAAAAGAAAAAGAAAAAGAAAAGAAAAAGAAAAAGAAAAGAAAAAGAAAAAGAAAAAGAAAAAGAAAAAGAAAAAGAAAAAGAAAAAGAAAAAGAAAAAGAAAAAGAAAAAGAAAAAGAAAAAGAAAAAGAAAAAAAGAGAAAGAGAAAGAGAAAGAAAAAGAAAGAAAAAGAGAAAGAGAAAGAGAAAGAGAAAGAGAAAGAGAAAGAAAAGAAAGAAAAAGAAAAAGAAAAAGAAAAAAGAAAAAGAAAAAGAAAAAGAAAAAGGAAAAGGAAAAGAAAAAGAAAAAGAAAAAGAAAAAGGAAAAGGAAAAGAAAAAGAAAAAGAAAAAGAAAAAGGAAAAGGAAAAGAAAAAGAAAAAGAAAAAGAAAAAGGAAAAGAAAAAGAAAAAGAAAAAGAAAAAGAAAAAGAAAAAGGAAAAGGAAAAGAAAAAGAAAAAGAAAAAGAAAAAGAAAAAGAAAAAGAAAAAGAAAAAGAAAAAGGAAAAGGAAAAGAAAAAGAAAAAGAAAAAGAAAAAGGAAAAGGAAAAGAAAAAGAAAAAGAAAAAAAAAAGAAAAAGAGAAAAGGAAAAAAAAAAGAAAAAGAAAAAAAGAAAAAGAAAGCACAGAAAAAGAACATGCGTGCAAAGGGTTTTGGAAGAGTCTTCCACTGCCTCAAGAAAAGTGGAATAAATTTTACAGAAATGTTCTATAGATTACATCAGATTTCATAGAAAAAGAGACTCCATGCTTTTACAGTGCTCTTACAGATCTAAATAAATAAATAAATAAATAAAAGCTTTACTTTAAAATTTCGGTGGAATATTTCATCTATCAAATACACATATTATAGATGCCCTGAAATGCCCAGACATGCCCTGAAAGCAGCCCAAAGATACCTTCTTTTGATCACATTTACTTAGGTTTAAAACTCTGTAGCTCCCAAACTACAAATTTTTTAATGATCTATAAAATTCTTATGTTCAAAGTATCTTCAGTTTTCAGAACCAGAGGACCACCCTGGTTTACGTTCTTTATACTATTATAATTTCTCTACTGTTTTTTTCACACAACACTTTTAATCATGGTCCTAATGAATTTTTAACCACTGCTGTCCCAGAGGCAATTTCCATTACTTCCATGGGAATTCTTTATCCAATGACAAAAAGAATGGGAATTGATGTCCTGGATCAGATTATTCTGACCATGTAGCTTGCTGGCATTATTTACACACAAGAAAAATCTCCTTAACATCAGAACAGCCCATCATGAAGTAACTAGTCCAGAGGGAAAGTTTATTTCTCATCCTTGTCAATTACTTGTCTGTACATCATATAATTTCCCATACTGAATAGCTGAGGCTACATGAATTGTCCATTAGCATTCCTAATACTGTGCTGGAGTATCATCCTGGTTATTTCTCATGAAAGCGAGTTTCAGAAATAAATTAGGTTGTATGTCTTAAGAAACACTGTTCTCTCTTCTCTGATATAAAAAGCCTTAAATACCTTTCCGTTTTGACCATAGTTTCATTCATTAAGTAAAGATTGCCTTATTTTTATGGCAGGAAATAACAGCTCTAGCTTTGTGTCCTCTTTTATTTAGACTCTAGAAATTATTCACTCTGAAAAAATGCTAATTGTTGCTAGTTGCATTCTATGATGCAACTTGCTGTTTGCAACTTCATGGGACACACATTTTTACTGTTGAATCACATGTGCATCCTGAATAAGATTATTTAAAGGATCGGTTTAAACCCTAATATTAGAGAAATGGGATACAACAACTTTGTTTTGTGCCAGCAATGTGCACTTGCAGCCCAAAAAGCCAACCGTGCCCTGGGCTGCACCAAAAGCAGTGTGGCCAGCAGGGCGAGGGAGGATTATCATTAAGGTCTCTTCCAACCCAAGCCGTTCTATGGTTTTATGATTCGATTCTATGATTTGTTCAATGAATTTACATGTCATTAGGTTACCTGATGGAAACCTTAATACGATATTAATGGATAGGCAGAATTGACATTTTTTGCATGTCAGTCAAATCTTGAAATCATAAGAGGAGCAGCTAAAATGCTGAGCTAGAAGGCATACAATCCGCAATTCGTTTGAAAATAAATAATCTGTATCTATAGGTAAAATTTCAGTATCAGAAAAATACAGAAGAATTGCAAATTGTAACTGAAAGTGATTATAAAAAAAATAAAAATGAGTTCTGTATTTAGTATATAAATAAAAAAAAGCAGAGTAGAGTATATTCTCAGAAACATATTACCATATTCACTTCAGTAAGTACTACTCATTCTCATCCTTAGCAGTCCATATTCTATAAATATATTGTGTTTTCCTCAATTTCCTTGTTGATAGTCATTCACCTGAAAATGTGGAATACTGAAAACTGTGCTTGAAAGAACTTCTCTGGACCTCAACACAGCTACATTTACATTATAATTCTGTAATTCCAGTTCATTACCACTTTGACTTGTTGCCATTTTTATCTACCAAAATGTTCTCTGGACACGTCCCTTATATCTACAATGGAAACCTCCTGTAAGCCTGCAGGAGTCCCGGCTGATGCCCGCAGCAGTGACACTGCCCCCCAGACAGCCATGGGAGATTTCAGTTTCTCAGTTCTTCTAGTACAGTTCTTCACGGGATTTTAAATCTCACCTCTTGTTTTTCTCTGAACTGCTAGGTCTATCAAATCATTTTACCACCTGCTTTCAAAATGGTTTCTTCCATTCTTTACACTTTACAGGAGCTTCTTTTTTTTTTTTCCTTTCCTCTTTTTTCCTTTTTTTTTTTTTTCCTGTAAACTCATTATACTCAGTTAAAGAATTTGTCTCCATTCTGCACTGTAAGGAATTGTGTTTGTCTTATTAGAGCAAAGACAGAACTCCCACACATATCTTCTGGAATAAGCCTGTTATCAGCTTGTACTACATTTTAAAAATATCTCCACGGTTCTTTTCATAGCTGAGTCATAAGTCAACCTCTGGCATACCTGGAAGCCCATTTCAGCCAACCACAGTCACTTGAACCTCTGTTATCTTCATTTGCACATATCAATGCCCAGAAAACAGCCAGCACAATAATAATTGATTATAGAACAGATGAAAAATATTTATCTATCCAAGACAAATGATGGATGGGTGAGAAGCTCCGTAGTATGAAACTCAGCTACTCAGGAGCCCAGAAGAGAATGATGGTGGGCAAGAGGAACCAGAGTGGGGCTAATGAACTCTCTTTCCAAAGCTGCCATTTCTAAAGCACCTAGTGCTAACCACAGTGTTGAAGAGGTATACCATTTCAATTCCATCTCTGAATGGAAAAAAATAACATATATATACTTATATATATAATATATACATATATATACATGTATATATATTATCTGTTACACATTATATATTATAATATATGCATATATATATATATATACACACTCCAAGTTAATGTAACTGAAACAAGTTAGGCACAGGAGAGAACAGAAGTTGCCCATGTCACTGAGTCCTTATATTGCCTTCTGTATTTTTCTTCACGTATTTTGGTTCCAGAAGCACTCATGGTTGTGTCGCTTTACTGTGTCTTGCTCTCTGATACAATTTTATTCACTGGTATACAGATTTTTACCCAAAGTCATGGCTACCCTAAGAGAAGACGACATCATGTCAAATCAGCTATCCTCCTGGTTAATTAATTAAGGCTTGTGCAATGTTGTGAGTGGAAAGCACTGTAAAAGTGCTAAATACTTTTTTTTTGACAAATTCTGTAACTCTAAACAACAATAGTTGGGTTTCTTTCGGAGGCTGCATGTACTCCTTCCTACATGAGGTTACATTGCTTTATTTTGAGAAAATCAGAAGGCTGCTTCCTCTGTGTTTTAGGCTTTCATAGTTTATACCCATGAATGTCACAGCCTCTGTACGCCTAAGGCCTCATCTGTCAAAGGCAAACCCATTTTTAGCAGAGCATGTTCGCATGTATGCTCCAAGAATGCGCCTATACAAGATCTCTGTGAGAGGAAATGAACTACAACTCCTGAGCTGAATAAAGAGTTAATATTTTGATTTCACCCCCCCCCCCCCCCCCCCCCCCCCCCCCCAGTATTATCTCCTCAAATTCAAGGACAGATTATTTTAAAGAGTTTACATTTACATATGAATTATAAACCAGTAATTTACAGGGAAGATGTAAATGACGCAGGCATACAAATTGCAAAAAGAATGTTGAAATTTGTATCTTTAAAAGAAAACCCAGGTGCCCAAGCACAGAACCAAGCGTAAATAAACCTCAAGTGAATATACCCTACGAGCTCCTACGTTCGTAGCTGGGAATCTGAAGTAAGTCCCCTGGCCTCAGTGGACCTGCTCAGGATGTTCTCTTCGTACAAAGGAGATCCCATTTTGCACACTTAACCTCCATGAAACACCTTGCACAAGCAATGCCGTACGGTGGAGGCCAGGATCACGTCCTCCTTCTAAGGCACCACTGCTAGGGGGCAGTGATTTTCAGAGCAACGCTTAGATCTAGAATTGGGCTTGGTTAGGCCAGTAGAAGTCTTGATTATTTACCAGAGATGTCCCTGGACAGAATACTGAATTCAGAAGTAATTCTGGGGACATATTTCTCAGAGCCTGTTCAGTTAGGAAAGATAGTGGCATTTTTCTTCTGCTTTCCCGATTCCCTATCATTTTTGCCCCAGCAACACCTTTCTCATCTCTGAAATACATGCAGGAATGCCAAGCAAGGGTGAAGGCAATGTCCTGTCTTTGAGGCCTTCCTCCGACTGAGGAAGAAACAGAAAAACGTTGGTTTCAGTGCATTGCCTGGAGAAGGCCCAACAGCCAAAACACCACCTTCAGTTCGGTTTCTATTTTTGAGCACCATTTGCTATCAGCCTTTCTTTCATTTCCCAGCTCTCACACTGCTGCCACACTATCAGTACTTCCACTTACCCTATTTTTACGAGGCATCAGGCTCTTTCTTTGGGAGGAATCTCACAGTGATCCAGATCACGCAATTGATTTTTGAGCAGAACCTCCTATTAAAGTCAGTGGGGAATTCTTGTTAAAAATCAATGGCACAATCTGGCCCCAAATGAGTGAATAAGTCTTGGAGAAAAGCAAGAAGTGAATGACAGCTTAATGCAAAATCAGATGTTTTGCGTGAGCCCCTAAAAGTTGAACACTACAGCATACTCACAGTCTTCATTTCTTTGATAAATACTTTTCAGTCGCATTGTGAGGGGAAGAGTGGGAATCAGATCTTAAGTGGATTGAGAAACAGAATGAAAAAAAAAAAAAAGAAACTCATGTCAATTATCTATTATGAGATTTTGCCACATCCCATACAATTTTAGCTTAGTGAAAAAATGCAATTATCAAGAAACAGCTCCTTTTCATTTTAGGGGTATAATTTACATTTCTAAATGTTCATAAAACACATTTCTCATTTCAAAAAAACTCTTATACCACTGGCACACAGATAGTATCACATTTACTGGCATTTATATTTGTATTGCACACTGCAATATCTTTGTATTAACCACCATAAAAATACTGTCTAGTTTAAAGTACTATTTTGATTTTCTTTTAAAATTTATAAATAAGATTTATATGTTGATTTTGGTACACTGCACTTCCATTTTTTAAGATTACTTTTTAAAATTTAATAATTGTTGATATTTGTGAAAGTTACAAAACTCACACTAATGTAATTATGAAATTTCGTTTTCCACATTATTAGATTAAATACAATGCAAGGACCATTAGAACACCTAAACTGCTTCTTTAAGGGATGAATTTGGAAATTCGGCTTTCACACAAAATTTATCCAGAAGCAAAACATTTTACAAATATATGTTTAACTTAAACTCTAGCATCTATTAGTTTAAATTACCTCTATGCTTGATGCTGAAACAAACTTCACAAAGACTGGAAAAAAATAATTCCCATCCTTCACTTAGGCTGGTACATTTTTGTCCTATGTGAACATGTCTGACAATACTTTTCTCTTTATTAAGCTAATCTATTAAGCAAATAAACAGGATTTTACTTTTTTTTTTTTTTTTTCCCTTACCTAGGTGCAGAAGAAGCTATTTAATGAGTAAAAATGGCTATGTTTAATAGCCATAGCAATTTCAGACTTGCATTTACAAAGTCTTGGTACTGCTTCTTGTGCCAATGTGCAATGCAGGGAAAAACAAATGTTCTCAATGGAGGGATGCAAACTTAAAATTAAAGCAGAAATTGAGTTCTGCACTAGTTATTCTGCATGGAATAATAGATGAATTTTTAAAAGTGCGTGGCTGAGTTCAAGTTCTGTTCATACAGACAACCAAAAACTATTGTTAAAATTGATGGTGATTGTTGTGACTAAAACCACTTTTAAAAATAAACAGAGACATGATCTTTTGCCTAAGCTGAGAATCTGCCAGCTTTCTTAATGGGGAAAATCAGTGGAATTGCTTAAATAACTCATTGTCATAGTAGAAAAAGTCTTGTTCTTCGTTAGTCAAACACATTTTATCTACATCAGCAACTGATGTGAATCTTATTTCTATTGTCCAAACTGATAAAAGTAATGTTTGAAGTGGATATGTAAGCTGAGGAAGTGAAAAACAGTGGAAAATAGCTCTTAGGTTTTTGCTTAACCTAGGCAAGGATCTGTCTGCACAAAGAAATTAAGACTGAAGTCACATTTCATGGATTTTATATGAAGATAGTATTTTCTTTGTGTTGGTTATGATGTTACAGCTTAGGTTAAGCTAGTTATTGGGGTTCGCATATTCAAATAATATATATTTTTTTGTAATTTTTAGCTCCTGTTACTTTTTTTCTTCCATATAAACCTATCCCTGATTCCTTTCTCTATGAGAAATAAAGACAGCTTCTGTTCTCTGTAACACAATGCAAAGGTAAAATAATTTATTATTAATCTAAACATTAAATATAAAAAGTAACTTTCCTGTTATTTTTACTCTGATATTTTAAAATTTAATTGCAACATCAGGTATTATTATATTTAAACCTTGTACCACATTTTCTTAAAAGTCTTGTCATCCATTTATTTCTTCCTTTATGCTCTGGGTTTGTTATTTTTTAGCATGCAGGCACCTGCAGCCATGCAACTCCAATGATGCATCTAGACCTTGATTAGACAGAAGACTATATTACACCAGAACATCTCCCATACATGAGAAAAGGCACTCAGCCTTCAAATCACATGCAGCAATTTTATAATATAAATGAATAAACCCAAACATTTTTTTCCCCGAAGGAAATCAAAGGATTTTATCAAACAAGAAAATCTCCAATAGTATTTTTTTTCCAGCAGTTTTGCTCTCAAATGCTTCTCTGTTTCCCAGGAGAAAGGAAAACCACTGCATTGCTCACTCTTGAGGTACCAACAAAGAGTCTTTGCAACAAACATATCAGATATAAGTCTTGCCATTTAAAGTCAGTCCAGGAACAGTTCATTCACATACAGAGCTCCACCACCTAAGAACAATCACTAATATAAAGTGGGTTCCTTTCATATTATTTCTAGTAAATTAAAGCTCGGGAAAGTTTCCTTCTTACTCTGGCAAGGGTTTACTCTATCTTGCAGTATTTTTTTATCACCCTGCTGTGCTTAGGATAAATGGTTCAGCACCAGGAAAGAATCAGGAATTACAAACTTGGTTCAGAAGTCCTGTAACATCTCTTTCTGCCTCCACAAGGACCACATCAGCCAAGCCCTCCTGGGTTTCTGGGAGGTTTGACCATCCACTAGCACGGCCACTGTGTGCAGATTTGTTCATATTCATATGAATCTGCTCAGGGTGGCCCCGTCACAAGACCAAGAATTTCTAACGGGAAGTGGAAGCTCTTCAACAGCTGGTGTCCCACCCATAATTTTTCCTTCTTTTCCTACTGGTTTTGTGGTTGCCATTTGCCTCAGTATTAAAGCTCATGAAGGAATGGTACAATTATAAATACAGTTTGTTCTGTCAAAAATTCCTGATGTCACACACTACATTTCACTGATTGCTAGATTTGGGTCAGAAAAGAAATTTCCTTAGGGCACATTGACTCTGCCTTGAGATTTTATTTTATTGTTCTTTCCCCTGCATTTGAGAAGGAAATTGGAGTCCTTTGAGCTGCTGAGTATCTACTACAAGGCGCTGAATGATTTCAACTTCCATTAAAATTAAAATGAGCATATCACAGAAGGCACTTAGCTTTTTGTGGAGCTGTGTTTTTGCTGTTTCTTGTGGGAAACAAGATCCACCTGGCCAAAGCATGAAAGTGTCAAGAACTTCAATATCTACCTAACATATGTAATCCATATTTGTTGGGTTCTTTTCCCCTTATAACAGCTTTTTTTCAAAATAACAATAATAAAAAAAGTTAAGAGAATGAAACCTTATAAACATGTATAAAGAATTTATTCCCGTCTAATTTAAGAATCTGCTCTTGAAGATGTAAAACCCTCAGCTGGGTCCGTTGAGATTAAACTAAAACATATCAAAACAGGACTGGAATTAAACTGTCAAGCTTATGAGACTCATCCACCATGAGACTTTCCTTAAGAAAAGTTCCTTCTTAATTCTTGTTTTTTGAAGATGAATCTCCTGGATAAACTTGTCATAAGAGTTATTTCTACATAGGCTTTGTACAAAGTTCTGTTGACCCCCATGATGAGGAGATTCTGGCATGCACTTATTTGCTTTGATATTTAACTTACTGATAAAGTTGCAACCCTTATCCTGAAGTCCAGTTACAATTGTGAGCCTTACTGAAAGGATGATCACACAAGCTTATAATCCTGAAAAACACTATGCTGTTTCTGAAGCAAATAAATTTGCTAATTTTCTCCAAACATATATATATATATACATATAGATATATCTCCTCTGTAGATTTATTTCATTTATTTAGCATGCTTTACTGAAATAAGCACTGTCAGGGCTCTCCAAAAGTTGTGGCTTCTCTAAGAATTATTGCAGATAAATATTTGAATTTAATTTTATCTTAAACTAAATCAATATCTAGTTTGGATAAATACAGAGGATAGTACATTACTTTCTAAATGGACATTTATCTAATACTTCTTGGTGTCATTCAGATCTCCAGGCTTAAGAGATGCTACTCTGGAATGAATTTCAAGATAAGATGCTCTGAGGAGGTTTAAAAACAAAAAACAAAACTTTTTGGATCAAATGAGCCACTTACACACAAGTTTAGCTCACATAAGCTTTAGTTTATCTGAAATTTACTGAAGTCAATCTATTTAACTAAGTCAGTGACCAAAAAAAATCAGGAATTTTACTTGTCATGAATGCGTGTCTAACAAGCAGCCCTTGAATTGAAGAATACTGAGCATGCAGCTTCATCATGTCACATGAAGTTGGGAAACTGTCTCTCCTATATTAGAAAAACAAGGATGAATATTCAGTTCGCTATAGTTAAAGAATCTCTTGAAATATTGCATATGCCAGCTCTTAATTCAAAAGTCAAAAATACTTCTTAAAATATGCCCTGGTTAGTAGAACTTGATGACTTCTCAAAGTAAGTTAAAAAAAAAAAAGTGTGCAAACTTGATTAAAATTTGTTTTTCTTTCTCAGTTATCCTTGTTTCAATTCCTTCGCTATTCTGATGTCATCATTCTCCTAGCTGTCAAGTTGCTGTAAGACTTTCTCCACTGAAGACAAGCCAGCGTTATGAGAGGTGTCACCAAAATGTACAGTTGAAGAAGATGAAAAAAATTCAGTTGCCAATAGTCACAAAATTAAAACACCTCACTTCAGAGCAAGGTGCAAACTGACTCCTAAGCAGTGCTGAATCGTTATAGTCTAGCTACATTTTGAGGTCATGTCTAAACTGGTGACTCGTTTTGGTAAAATAATACCAAAATGTTTACTTGTTAAAGCATACCAAATATCTTTTGATATGAATATAAATATTCATAAACGATTCTGAACCTTAGCTCTTTCCTTAAATATTGCTGCATAAATAAATTCAAAATCAGGTATCTCCAGTACCAAATCACCTGCACTGATTATTAACTCAAACTGATAGCAACAGATTAATTTTCCAGGAAAAAATAGGCATTTTCATTCTTCATAGGCAGTAGAATTAGAAATTATAATAATAATAATAAAAATAATAAAATTATTTTTAAACTAGCAGATTTTTCTCATACCTTTTTAAACAGACACACAGACACAGACACAGATTTCTAGGTTGGAAGAGACCTCAAGATCATCGAGTCCAACCTCCGACCTAACACTAAGTACTCCACTAAACCATATCACTAAGCTGTACATCTAAACGTCTTTTAAAGACCTCCAGGGATGGCGACTCCACCACCTCCCTGGGCAGCCCGTTCCAATGCTTAATAACCCTTTCGGTAAAGAAGTACTTCCTAACATCCAACCTAAAACTCCCCTGTCGCAACTTTCGCCCATTCCCCCTCGTCCTGTCACCAGGCACGTGGGAGAACAGACCAACCCCCACCTCACTACAGCTTCCTTTAAGGTAACTGTAGAGAGCGATAAGGTCGCCCCTGAGCCTCCTTTTTTCCAGGCTGAACAAGCCCAGCTCCCTCAGCCGCTCCTCGTAAGACTTGTTCTCCAGACCCCTCACCAGCTTGGTCGCCCTTCTCTGGACTCGCTCGAGCACGTCCATGTCCTTAAACTATAATAAGGTTTACTATAAACTATATAACTATATACTTAAACTATAGCAAGTAAAGTGGGTTTTACTTATTTATTTATTTTATATCATTATAGTCAAGTAAGGTCCTTGTTCTTGTAAAAGACATTATTTACAGATGGAAGATTTCCCTGCCTTTTTTTTTTTTCTTTCAGAAAGAGCAGTCAGCCTCACAATCAAATGTACCTTATTTTAAAATGAATTAATAAACATTTACGAATGATTGGATACGTGAAGTTCCCTCTCTCTGTATACATATACATACATATAGACAAATTCATCATGTATGCATGTGCTACACATTATGGTAAGGATGGCACATTACTTGGAATGACTTTGTATATAAACATAAGAAAAAATATAGGGAAATAGGTCTTATTTTCATCCTGATTTCTATATCTAGATCCACTAACTGAAATAGTTGGGAATTTTCTGGTTTGGAATTTTCCTTAATTTTATTCAGCTACCATATCAATTTTACAATATGTGGAATATTTTAAATAATAATCAACATAAACAAATTCAAAAAGTGATGAGAATTCTTCCCACATCATAACTAGTTAAGGTAGAATCAATGTTATTTCCTTCAGTTGTTTTTCCACGTTTGTGGAAAAAAAAAAAGTGAAATATTGATTAAACTACTGCTAATCCTTCTGTAATCTGCCACAAACTTGTTGGGAAAGGGTCATTATTAATTTACACAGATATTTTCTATCTCATCTGAACAAAAAGACAAAATAACAAAAACACAGATCATGTCATTTTGTTAAATCTATTTGAGAAAAGGGAAGTGATAGCTTTTTATTTACTAATTATTTCTGAGCTCAGCAGTAGAGAGTTTCAGGACTGTACATCTTTGCAGTAATTACCCATTTCTCTCCACACTCACAATAAATTAAACAGAGTTTCATCTGGACTTCTAACATATATCAATGAAAGATAAATTCCATAAATACACAGCAGAATAAGCTTTCATGACAAAATTATAATCAAAATTGATTTCTGTTTGTCAATTACTGTTCAGATATGCCCAATTACTGTAAAGGTTTGGTCTTAGCTCTGCACCGCATTGTGTGTTTGGCTGAAGTGTTTCTAATTTTCTTAATCACTGCAGTTACTTCTCCTTAAATATACACCACTGAAATTGATTCCTGCTGTTTGACAGAGAGTTAACCAACCAGAGAAGTAAGATGTGCATAATAGCTGCTTGGTTACCTTTCAACAATCATACCTTACACCGTCACCTACCATACTTCCTAGGCTACCTCTGGCATACAAACTCCTCAACCTGTCAGCCATAGTTCATTGCTTATTTAAAGCCTGCAAAAACACATGCAGGAGAAAACCTGTTCTAATTGCAATGGAGAAGGAAGAAAAAAAAAAAAAAAAAAAAGAGGAAAACGCAGATGGCAAAACTCTGGGAGAAAAAAAAAAAGTATGTGATTCTGATCTCATTTAAAGTCATGGCTGATCTGAATTAATTCTATTAACTTCTCTAGCAACAACCAAAGAAGGTCTGTAAAGGCTGAATTCTGTCACTGGTGGCCCTGGCACACCTTATTCTCCTCCTCCATCTCTTCCCCTGCTCCTGGTGCCCAGCTCCCATCCCAGCAGCAGCAGCTGAGCCTTCGCTCATGGTGGTCACTTACCACTGCAGCACCTCTGGCCCTGTTCTCAAACACACTGCACACAAATGCTTCTCGCTGCCCCTCGGGCCTTGAGCCTGTACAGAGGGTAAGACGGCAAGAGAAGAAAAAGGCCCAAGGAGACAGCAATATGAACAGGAGTGGGGGACAGTCATGGCACAGATCCTATGAAGAAGGCTATACCCAAAATTGCACCACATCTCATTCATGCCAGCCCCAAACCAGCCTCCCTCAGGGATTGTAAAACTCAGCATGGCAATATCATAAAATCACAGGGTTGTTTGGGTTGGAAGGGAACTTAAGACCCACCCAGTCATGCCCTGCCATGGGCAGGGACACCTCCCACCAGCCCAGGCTGCCCCCAGCCCCATCCAGCCTGGCCTTGGGCACTGCCAGGGATGGGGCAGCCACAGCTCCTCTGGGCAGCCTGGACCTGGGCCTCACCACCCTCTGAGGGAAGCATTTCCTCCTTATATCTAATCCAAATCTCTTCTTTTTTACCTTAAAGCCATTACTCCTTGCCCTATCCCTACACCCCCTGACACAGAGTCCCTCCCCAGCTTTCCTGCAGCCCCCTTTAGGCACTTGCAGGCCGCTGTGAGGTCTCCCCGGGGCCTTTTCTCCAGGCTGAACAAACCCAACTTCCTCAGCCTGGCTCCATAGGAGAGGTGCTCCAGCTCCTTCATCATCCTCGTGACCCCCCTCTGGACTCGCTCTAACAGGTCCATGTCCTTCATGTGCTGGGGCCCCCAGAGCTGAGCGCAGGGCTCCAGGTGGGGTCTCACGAGAGCAGAGCAGAGGGGGACAATCCCCTTCCTCGCCCTGCTGCCCACGTTGCTGTTGGTGCAGCCCAGGGTACGGTTGGCTTTCTGGGCTGTAAGCACGCATTGCCGGCTCATGTCGAGCTTCTCATCAACCACCACGCCCAGGTTCTTCTCCTCAGGGCTGCTCTCAATCTATTCTCCACCCAGAATGTATTCATGCTCGAATTACAATACACCGGTGATCAGAACTGACAGAACAAGGTGAGAAACCACAGGCACAGTCCAGTTCTCCCTGCTCTGTGCCCAGACCCCTCAACCAAAGGACCCCGTGCCTCTGCCCTCCCTTCTCCTCTGACAGCTGAGCCTTCAATTCCATCCCCACGCAGTGGCACAGCTTCACCCAGCTCATGGCTGATAACGAAGACACAAATGTAGTAGAGGAAAGAGCTGAAACTTCAACAGCAATTTTCTGTAAAAGTGATCCAATCATTAGGTCACTGCATTACAGAAAGTGCTGGTTGCAGGTACTACCTTTACTTTCAGTGCCATCACCTCTCCTACAGCCATCTGTAACACAGTGAGCTCTCTGCTGGCTCTCCCCATTCAGAGGTCTGGGTCTGCCTGCAAGCAGCAACCCTTTGAAGACCTGCTCAAGCATTTTGGAATTGACAACCCCATCCTCAGAATTCCCCTCCAGCTCTAGACAACTGCTCGCCAAGCATACAGCCAGTTTCCATCAGCCTCATTACTTCAGACCTCGTTACAGCACCTCGTGGTGCCCATGCCATGCCCTGAGCACAGGGCTGCACAGGGTGATCTTGGTCCTAAAACCAGGCACCTGAAGGCTTAGGGCTGCAGAGTTCAATTGAGTTAATACACTACATACCTCCCTGCTTGATGTGAGATAGAAAATGTAGCTTTTGCAAATACACAAGATTCTCTTAATAGCTTCCGATGAAACGACAAGTACTTTCCAAAGTCTTATATAAATATTATATAATATTCATTACTATGTAAACATAGTGATATGTAATATGATATATTTCTACTTCACCTGTTCATAGAAAAAAAAAGTAATTCAGAAGCTGTTTTACAGGAAGTGGTGAAAAGGAAAAGGCAGTACATATCTACCCATGTCAAACAAGTGGAAGGTATGTGCCTATGTGTAACTTAATTATACCATTGGGAACTTCAGCATAAGGCTGTGCATCTTAAACCAACCATTTTCACTTCTGATTTTTAAATTTATATTTCAGGCCAATGTTTGTATTTCTACTACTCCCAGGATAGTGGCTGGGCAGCAAATTCTATCACTATAGGCCTCTCTATCAGGCATGTTTCCCCTAACCATTCTGCAAATGAGCTGTCCAGGTTTATCTTCAGGAAGCATTTTATTGAAAATAAAATGCCAGGCAAAAGAATCTCTCAGAATCAAGTGACAGCAGAATCATAACATTTTAGAGATGAAAAAGATCTAAGAGCTGATCTGGTCGGCCCTCTCTAGCAGACAAGACTGTAACCTCCAGTGGGTTCTCTGGAGTATTCTCCACTCCAGATTTAAATGACTCGACAAGAGTCACCTTTATTTCCTCTGAAACTGTCCCACAGTTTACCTCCTTGCCAGAGATTTTTCCAGATGTTCAGACAACCAGCTCCTGTGCTCAGTTTCTTCTCATTTACCTTTCCTAAGTAACACTGACCATCATCTCAGCAATGCAGTAGTATTACATTCAATTTTCAGTGTAGGTTTTGGTCAATGTTACATAAAACTCCAGGTGCATACAAAGAGCGACCATGTAACACAGTGCAAGCCTTCAGTAGCTGGGATTACCCCTACCTGACCCACATGCACATTTGCATTTGATCATCAGTTAGCTCACCTAGTTCTCTCAAGCTTTCCTCCAGAACCAATCCATCTATTCTGTGACTTACAACAGTTTTCCCTTTTAATGTGAATCTCATCACTTTGACTCATTACAGTTTTTTGAACTGCATGCTGTATTCTACATAGTCTAATATTGCCTTCTGGAAATTATGGGTTCTAATATGATGCCTTTAAATATACAGCATAAAAGATATTGCCCCTACAATTTTTTTAGTCATATTGCAACCTTATAACTAATTTGTGGTCCACTTTCACTCTTAGGTTTCTTCCTATTACTTAGTGTATATTTCCACAGATTATTTCACAGACTATTTATTTATGTTTGAAATATATGTTTTTTTCTCCCAAGTATCCATTAATTTTTTTTTAATCCTATATTTTGATTTCCAGACAATATTGCTAACGTAATCAGTTATTCTTTTTCTTTCTCTTTTCCCACAAGTATTTGCAGCATTTCCAAATACAGTAACTTGTTTCATTTGCTGTCTCCAAATTGTTGTAAATTAAGTACTTTCAGATTATTAATTCAGTATACATAGAATCATATAATAAAATTCCTAAAAATCACCAGTGTGTGACTATATAAGCACTTTTTGGAAAAAAAAAATACATTGTTCATTTGTGAATTTATTAGAGCATTAAAATTGCATATTCCGTTGCTCATTTTTAGGTGAGTGCATCATATCAGAACTGAAGCTTCAAATATACTCTGGTCTTTAACATTCTCTGCAATTAACACCCAGTTAAAAATGGGATTGGTCTTCATCTGAGGCAGCAAAACCATGGGGATGAAAACATACAAAGAACAGGTCAAAGGTTTAAAACTCAAAATACACAAACTCACGTGCATTACTGAGAAATCTTAATTTCATGTATGACAGGCCCAACCTGTTTGTTTTAGTATCTCCTATTTATAGGAGCTGCTTCTTTCAGGAGGCACCACAGGTGAGTAACAACTATCTGAATAATCGGGATTTGACAGGACAGGGCTCAATATACGATATACAGGTTGTACAATGTCTTTTGGCAGGTATTGTGGCCTACATTCCTGGAGATACTTGAACACACAGTTTGTGAAAACAATGTTTTAAACTCATTCAAAAAAAAAAAATGTGTGTTAAATATAATATCTTGTTTATTGTGTATACAGCAAGTGAACGTGTCAGCGTACTGTATGTTATTAGCAAAATGTGCTCAAATGGCTGACTTTCATTTACAATAACTGGCATATCTTTTTTTTTTTTCCTTCGGTGATATTTGTTTTGCAGATATGAAAGACATGAACAAAACTAATGAATATTTCTAAGGAAAGTACTCCAAATAATACATTTTCAAGTGACAGAAATATTTAATTTCATGAATGTATCTCATTTATGTTCAAAATAAAGTATTTCACTGGGAGAACGTACAAGTTCCAGCATCATCTATCAACAGCATTTAGAATAGGAGTGGTATCTTTCAAATGCAGCATTTACAAGTCACCACTTGTCATTAAATGTAACTGTGTGTTCAAGAGGTTTGTAATAATAGCCTTTAATTAACTGAGGACTGTTGGAGGTTTCAGTTGCCCTTTGAAGTTCTTAATTATTAGTTGTATACAGCCCTTTATGGCGCAGTTAAGGTTAAATTAAATAATTAAAATATACCTCCAAGAGAAATATAAGGACTTTACATGTTTTAATTAAATTTCTGAATTTCAAGGTGTTTAAAATAATAACATGTTTTGATTTTCTTACGATGGCATACATGACTGCTACATACATTAAACAAAAAATCGGTAGCTTTTTATGGGAATAATCGCTAAGCAAGACGCATGTAAATGAGCTATTTTCTATGCATGGCTGGCAAAAGTGCTAATTAAATAGTTGGTATTCAAGGCTATGCTTGTTCATTGTTTAGTGACATACAAATCCAGCGATGTGTGCCAGCAGACATTTTAAGTTGAATGTTTTCTCCTCTACGCTCTTTGTCATGAAATGGTGGCACCATGATGAGAACACTGGTGTAAGCAAAACACTGAAATATGCTTTAATAATGTTTTAACCATGTAGAGACACCAGTTTAGTTTTCTAATGAATTTTTAATTTCTTTCTTCTTATAAGGATGTTCCAAGTTATCGCTGATGCATATTAAATCATATACATGAGTCATTTTCTCACTAAATTTTCATAAAATGGCTAAATGCTAATGCACCAAATGGGGCTTACTATATATGGTACAGTAAATATGCCCTTGCAGGTTTTCTGCAATCAATCTCCTGTATTTAATTAGTGGCTAGATAGAGGTCTGTTCTGAAAGGGGAAGAGAAAAACCGTTGTGTATAGGCTGTGAACTTCTGATACTGATGATGATTCCTAAATGATGATTAGAACCCAGTCTAGAATTAGAATTTGCACAAGGAGGAAAATAACGTTCCTTGACAAGTGCACTTAAGTGGCCTCCCTGAAACTGGCCAAGTGCTGCTAATAACCAACAGGCAGTTCATTGAGACTTTTCGACATCCAAAATCAATGCCAGGTTCAAAATACACAGAGCCCATGATTTTAATTGTGCAATGCTTGACACATCACTTAACGCTCACCGCTAAGTCTAAAGCTGCCAAAATCTTGCTAGCACCTCACTGTTTCTCAGTGTAAGTCAAAAATGCTATTCTCCTCTTATTGTTGCATACCATCACCTTCCACCCACATTAACTGTACTCTCCTGTCTTCCTGTTAACAGAAATCACATGTATTGGCCAACTTATATTTGGATTGATAGCATGATCACAAGAAGAATGGCATCACTGTTGCAATATTACTAATCCAAACAAAAACCTTGCATCTAATGAAGGAAGCTTTATTCTCTCTCTTTTTCTTTCTGACATCTGTAACATTTTTGTACCTGGTGTAAAAAAAGGGGCTATTTAAAAATAAATGTATGCTTTGCCCTACAGTTATTTTGAATTAGTCTTGATAAATAATTAAGCAATGCATAATATATTATTTAGATGCAATAGTCTTAAGAATTTGAGTGGTATTTCAACTACAATTATAGTAATCTATTTATCAGTGAAAAATTTACATAATCACTCTTCAAAATCCAGTGGACTGGAGAGATATCAGAATGACATGCAGGAATGTGCCTAATGACTACGGGCATTAGATTTACTTAATAATGTAGTGATGCGCAAGATGGTGTAATATCTAACATAGGAATCATTTTTAAATGAGGAAAATGAAATATTGTTTTCTCTTTTTAGTTTTATTTTACAAAAAAAAAAAAAAAAGAGACAAAAAAAGACAACTTTTACACACACAAAAAAAAAGGAAATAAAATATTCTATTTCAAATCAAGTATTATTCCTACTCGAGTGGAATTGAATTTAAAGACAGTTTACAATAAAATCCTGAGGTGTCTCTTTGTCAGCTGTCAGAGGGAACACTGATGGTCCTAGCACAATGTGAAGGGTCGCTTGATTCTGTTTAGTCACTATAGGCTGTCCCATTGGTGAGGGACCACGCAGGAAAGAAATGCAAGTTTTGTGCCTCGTTCATGCGGGCAGAGTGGTGGTGGAGTAATTCATAAACACATAAACACAAATGAGCCTGCCTGTGCCAATCCTGACCGTGCAAATGCTTCTGAAGTAGAAAGAGGCTCTACACAGATGCCATAGGAGTCTAATTTATGCCATTGAAGAGTTATGGGAATCTAGAGGAAGACATAAAATTAATATTCATATATTTCCCAACAATACTTTTATGCCCACTGGTAAAATATTGGTACCCATTAAATCCTCAGTGCTCAGCTGAGCCAACAGCAGCTGACTACAGCCATAGAGAAAAAGATTTTACTGGTCTGGTTTGAACCAAATTTTAACATAGGAAAGACAGCAAAGAATTAGTTCTGGTTCTGTTTCAGGCCATTCCACCATGAGGTTGTACTTTTCTGTGCATCTGCGGAGAATTGTGAGATGCAACAACAGCAACCACACATTGAGAGAGAAAAATGCTAAAGACAGTAATTCATACTTCATATGAAAGAGTGCTAATTTTACGTTTTTGTGATGTAACACAACTGCTGCTGAGCCACAGCTGAGAAGGAATTACATGTGTGTTTTCTGCCCTTGTTGTGCAGGTTTTCTGTTACTGACTCCAGCTCTCTTATACAAGGTTATTGTGTTAAACTCCAATTACATTAAACTTTTATCCTTATGCTCATGATAATGACACTATTTTATTAAAAACAAACAAACAAACAAACAAAAAACCCTCCAAATCTTGTTTCCTAGATGTAACATTCCAAACAATAATTACAGTGGAGTGTTTTTTTTATGTTAATGTCCCTTTCTGAGAACTGACATAACTAACAGAGCAAATGTAACTTACTCAAAAAAGACATCTCTTTTAAAATAGTGATTTAAAAAAATATATATACACAAACTTTTTGTTTGCACAGAGCTTGTTTTGGAATTAAAACAACCCTGTTCGACCACACAGGTCCTTTAGAAAGGGCATAAAATGATTCAATGTGAGTGTGGAGAGACTGAGCAAGCTTTGACCCAAAACACTGGACATTTATTTTTCCCAACAAACTCCTCTTAGACTCAAAAGAAGACAAATTACTGATTTATTTCCCATTATTTATGAAGTTCATTTTGACCTATCCTCTACTTTTTCCATGCTGGTGTACAAACTGGAGGTCAAAAGGCTAAAGTGCTCCTTATCAAGCCCCTGTGCGTCAGCAGTTTCCTTCATTCCTGCACCGCTCACTGCGTATGGCTGCTCACACGCCACATGCTTTTGGGCACCTGTCGAAGCCACAGTAGGCCACTAATTGCTAAGCAAATGAAGAAGGACTGGGGTTCTTTGCGCAATACACTTTAGCATAGATAAATTGTCAGTGTTCAGGAGGAGGGATGCCAGGAGTCCCCAGCACTGCACACTTCATATTTCAGCAACCACTGCAGGGACTGGAAAAGATGCCCGAAGTGCCCTGCACATGGAGGAACAAGGCCATTTGTGCCATGAATTTGCAGCACCCCTCGGCTGTTGGCCAAACGCCCTTAGTAGGGCATCCCAGATGGAGAACCATGCTGGGGGCACCAGGCCGGGCCTTATCCCAAAGGGCCGTGCCCCCCGGCTGTCTTGGCGAGGCCTTAACGGCCGCCGCCCCCTCAGGAGGCCCCCCCGTGCGGGTAATCAGCGCTAATTAACGGCGGCAATTAGCAGCCGCCAGCCCCCCGCGGCGGCACCCCACCGCTGCCGGGCCATCTCCATGGAAACGCAAATCAGCGCCGGCCTCCATTTTGTCGGGTGGATGAGGGGCAGGGTGGCAGTGGTGATGGGAGGCTTGGGGCGTGCTGCGGTCTGAGGGAAAAGGGGGCAGAAAAGTTGCCAGAGGGAAAGCAACATGCGTGGGGGGCTTCTGCCCACGGCGGGGAATGGGGAGAGCCCTTCCTGTGTGCCCCCTGCGCTCATCCGCTGTGGGGCCATGACAAGGCCTTTTCTGTGGGCGGCAGATTGTAAGTTTCCTCGATTGCTGTGGCCTGGTGTAGTGTGAGATCAGGATCCCAAGCTGTAAAGGCAAGTGTGAGATGTGGCCTGCTAACACGGTTACTTTGTTAACTTCTTTCACTCAATCCCAAAGCCATTCCTGCTGTCCTCAAGAGGGGAGGACAACCACAAGTCCAGTCGTTGGGAGGAGCGAGCGACGAGGATAAAACCTGGAGATTTGGCTCGTAATAGCTTCATCTTACAGAATTAGGGGGATAATCACATAGCTGCAATGACACTGACAGAACACCCCGCTCCCTTTCACCTGTTGTGCTCTGTACACGTGTCTGCTGGATAGGAGCTGGGTGCAAGGCACCTCCTGCCCCAGGAGCTAGTGCCAGAACTTCACCTGCGTTACACTGGCCATGCAGGCAATCCCTGTGCCTGCTTTACACCACATTGTGAATGTCTATGTGTGTGTATGTTCATGGCTATATGCAGGCGAGAGCATCCAAAAGAGACAAACAGGTTACTGCTGATGGACAATTGCAACGCCGCAAGCCTCTTTCTCCTCACCCATTCCCTCCAGCAAGGCCCATCAAAACGCACTACCTTTTATCTCATGTTTGCTATTTAGTTAGGAAATTTAACAGCCAAAGACCGACTTTTTTCTCTCTTCTAAATTAAAATAACAAGGGCGGTAAAAGGCAACGAACGATGTGGAACCACATTCCTGCCCACACGGAGCCGTCGGCCCGAGGCCGGGGGGGCAGCAGAGCAGCTTTCCCCCCCAACACGGCCAAGGGTGGCTCCGGGAGCTCCTGTCCCAAGGATCCCAGCCCGGGACGGCAGTGACACGCGTGGGGCTGCCCCTAGTCGTGGGTGTTACACGCGGGGGGGATTTACAGCCAGGTCGCAGGGCAAGCAGGTTTGTGACCCTGCCAGTGGCGTGGGTGCTAAGCGGAGGGCTGGGGGAAATGGCACTGCTTACTGCCTATTGCCATTTCCACTTAAGGTGGAAACCATTATCAAGTGGGGAAAAAAAAAAAAAAGGAAACTTCTCCTATACCTGGGTCCGCACTGATTTGCACTGACAGATTTCTGCACCAGCACCTGGAGATACACATTTCCCACAACTTTGTTTATGAATTTCAGCCTTATTTCTCCCAGACGCTCAAGAGGAGAGCTTTCCCTAGACCCAGCTCAGAAGAGGCGACCCGTGTGACACCAAGTGCTCTTACTAGCATCTTATCGGTCCCAGGCTGGAGGGCTGCAGTAGTTGCAGAACACAAGCTTGTTTACACAGTTTATTTTCTCAATTACATAAGAATCAGTTCTGTAACTTTTCGGGAAGTGATTAGCCAGCCTCACGCACCAAACTCGAGCTCCCGCAAGAAAATTAAAATGTTTATCTGGCTAAAATAACTTGTAAATGAACTCATTTTTTCCCCGCTTTTTTTTTTTATATTTTGTGCATTGTAGACCCTAGCAATGATATTAGTTCTAGTGTGGGAAAATATTATAATTGAGATCTGGTAAGTTATTTGCAGACTTCAAGTTTTTCTTTACACTGTGCTGACATTTAGTACAGCCCCGGTGAGGAAAACAATGCTGCCATTCATGGCTCTAGACGTAGATTTCAATCGACTTAAGCGGGCACAATGAAACTTGGTCATTCACTGGTTACCCATATTGTGTTCTCAAATTTTCTCTCAGCAAAAGTATAATGACCCAGTATTGTATGGCTGCATAGACAAGGGCTCGGAACAAGAGACACTAGTTTTGTCTGACGGTGTGAGAAAGTCGTGAAGGGATCTTTTCTTCCAGATGGTGTTAAATTCAGCTGCCTTTTTAACATTGGCCTTGCAGAGCAATCTGCTGCTCCCTTCTCACAAAGAGGCAGCCCGGGTCCCTGCTAGTTAACATGCACGCTCACGCAGCCTGCAACTCCACTCCAACTGTTTTACAATGCGCCGCTATGCTAAATAAACTTGATCTGGGCTCTCCCAGTGCTGAAACGAGCCTTCAAAGAACTGCTCGAATGATATTTACGCTTCTTTTTCGTCTCCCCCGTCTAACATAAAGGTGCATATTGTTCCCCCCCCCCAACCCCCATCCCCCCCGCAGTTTTCGGGACGCAGCACCTCCCATCCAGGTGATCCTGCAGGAACCTCACTCGCCGCGAGAGCCGCACGCCCTCCAGCTCCCGTCCCCGAGCCAGAAGTTGGACAGGCGGGACAAAAGGGGGCACAGCCTTGCTCCTAAAGCACCGAAAGGTATACCAGCACTGCTAGCGGTAGCAGCCCTGTGCGTTTTACTGACCAGCAGCCACCTAGCACCAACACAACAATCCGATGTGACAATGGCCAGCGTGCGGCGGGAATATTAGTATTTTTCTTGGGTGTTTTCCTCGCCAAAGACCAAGACGCAAGTGAAAGCTTGAGCGCATTGACTCCGCTGAATGACTAAGTAAACAATAGCTTTCTCCAGAAAGCAGCTCATTGCCTTAATTGAAGCTCACCGAGAAAGGAAAACGGCTCACTTTTGTCATGCAAATGCTAATTGCCGGCGACGACGCCTCTCGGCAAGCAGCCCCCGGGCACGGCTGCAGGTGCCGGGGCTCCGTGCAAGCACCTGCGGAGGGGCCGCGGGAACTTTTTTTTTTTTTTTTTTTTTTTTGTGGGATAAGGTATCGAACGCAATCGCGACCTGCGGGCTGTGATCGCGACACCGCAGCCGGGGAGGCGCGCGGGTCAAGTACAGAGCAAAAAACGCCGCCCTCAGACATTCACCCCCAGCTCGTTTTCACCGCAGGCGCTGCCCGCAGACGCAGGACGGACGCTTGTGAAAATAATAATAATAATAATAATAATAATAATAATAATAATAATAATAATAATAATAATAATAATAATAATACCGCGACGCCCCCTCTGTGCCCCCCACTCCTGGGGAGGCGTGAGGCTCAGCCTCCGTCCTGTCCGTCCGTCCGTCCGTCCGTCCTTCCCCCCCTCCGCCTCCCCATCACGGACCCCGTTGCGGCGGCCGCCCTTCTCCCGAGGGGGGGCAAGGGTCCGGGGTCCGCCCGCCCCCCTCCCGTGCCCGTCGCCCCCCCGCGCCCCCCGCCGCGCTGTCTGTCACGGGCCGCCGGGGCACGGCGCTGCCGCCCGGCCCGAGCGTGGGAACGGGGGCGCCCGGGCGTTCACATCTCCTGCGCGGCGTTTAGCGGAATCAATTAGGCAAGACAGAGCCTCGCCCCCACCCCTCCGCCCCCCCCAGCACTCCCCCCTCCGTTTTTGTCAGGTCTATATACGTCCTAATTATTTCGGTTTGGGATGCCAGCGCTGTTTCCCGGATAGATCTGATCATCCTTAAACAAAAAGAGAGGAGGCGCACACGTGGGTTTGGGAGTAAATGTCACTTTCATTTCCAATGCTAGGCGCGGAGTAAGACACAGAACATTTTTTAACACTTTGACAAGGGGGGAGGCGGTCTCGTCTCCATCATGTCTTTCTGCTTCAGTAGCTTCCTCAAGGAAACCCTCTCGGAACAGAGAAGCATCTGTGCTCGCGTTCTGAATAGAAGAATAAAAATCGGCCATCACTTTTTTCATCTTTGTGCAGCTCCACCGAGTCCTCAGTAGATATAAGTTATTAAGCTTGCCTACACTTCAGTGTAAACTTTTTGAAAGCCTGCTTTCATATTACTCGAAGCAAACCCCCAACGCTTTGTCTCAGATGCACGCAGACAGTTTTGTTTGGTTTGGTTTTGTTTTCCCTCAGTTCAGTCCACACAGTATCACCATCTTCATCATCACCAGCTACTAGCTTTGTTTGCATGGCCACTTCATTGCAATGAATCACTACGCAAAATGAAACTCGGCCTTCCCAAATAGTTTCCTGAGAATATATGTATATATATAAGGTATATATATAGGTATATATGTTCTCTCACCCCAGCGCAACGTTAACTGGTCTGGGTCCTTACTTATTGATTTTGTTATGACAGCAGCGGTTGCACGCGCATTGTTTACCAGCAGGACCGTCTCCTCGTCGCAGCAGCTAGCTATCCATTCTGGCGTCTGACAACTTCACGTTTTGGCATAAGTACGCCATTTAATTTCCTCCATTCCCACCTCCAGCTGTAAAAATGTTAGATTCAATAAGCATTCCTGACCTTTCTCGGGTTTTACTGTCTCTTGTAGTAGTCTTTCATTTTCACGCGCTGTACGATGATCTTGAAGGAGTTTTTACTTTCGGTTATCTAGCTTTATGAAGACCAAAACACTCATACAGCTAGATAACCAAAGATAACAACTCGCTTCCCTCAAAGCTTTTTTTTTATTATTTTTATTTTTATTTTTATTTTTTTCCTCCCCCTTGCTAGACTCCAAAATCTTTCTGGCAAACAGCCGTGTTGTCTCCGCCAAGAGCACTAGTCCTGCTTTAAAATATTCATCCTTTTATGCAACTGTGACCTGGTTTGTGTGTCTGCGTGCATGTGCAGCTAATAACATCCAAAGAAAAAAAAAAGAGATCTGTTGCCTCCAAAGTTTATTCCGAACTTTTCCTTTCAGCCAGTAATTTCCGGCAGCGGTAGCCCACAATTCGTCTGCTCGCACCAGAAAATAAAACCCGCTATTAAGGTGCGTCAAGCTGCGTTAAGAGCGAGAAGCATCCATCCTTTCTCAGGCCTCTATTTGCATTGTAAATCGCTTCGTTCTCACGGAAGGCTCTTCATAGCCTCTATGAAGACGTAAAAGCCAGCGGCAGTTTCCAGCGCGGTGTAAGGAGGGAGAACAAAAAAAAAAAAAAAAAAAAAAAAAAAAGGATAAAATCCTATTCCGGTAGAAAGTGAGGAGATGACCCGAGGATCCTGCTCCTGATGCCTGAAGGCTAGGGAGGCAGAGAGCGTTTAGCTAAACGGTGGCAGCTCGGTCGCAAACACCGTGCGTGCATGATTTTTTTGGGGAAGATCCTCGGTTTCTCGGGGCTGGCGAGAGGCAGGCGCGCTCCTGCCGGCTTGCTGCCGCCCCCGGCGTGAGAGGAGGAGAAAAAGGGGGGCTCCCGGCGCCGAAACGTGGGCCGGGGTCAGAGGTCCCGTGCCGCG
The DNA here is from genome assembly GCF_013377495.2 of Cygnus atratus. Lineage (NCBI taxonomy): Eukaryota > Metazoa > Chordata > Aves > Anseriformes > Anatidae > Cygnus > Cygnus atratus. The sequence continues at coordinate 80,148,459 of NC_066396.1, forward strand.
GGAGGCCAAGGTGGTGAGGACGTCAGGCGAAAATCCCTGCTGTGCATGAGCCCGGCGGCGGCCTCCATCCGGCGCAGCCTCTATCCGGCGCAGCCTCCATCCAGCGCAGCCTCCGCCCGCCGCCCTCACCTTCCTGCCGGCCGGCGCAGGCCGCTCTGCCGTCCGCCGGCCCTCTCTAAGGACAGATAAAAGCGTTTTCAGGTCTTTTTTTTTTTTTCTTTTTTTTCTTTTCTCTTTTGGTGGGGGGTGGGTTGGCCTCCCTGCTCGCGCTTCTCTTCTGTGTCAGCCTCTGCCCTGCCTCCGCGGGGCCGGCGGGGAGGGGGGCACTTTGCTGCCAGGGCCTGGCCTCTGCGGGTGTCGGGAGCGGCCGTGAGATGGATCGCACGGGCAGCTTCTGCCTTTGCCTCTCTCTGCCCCGCAGGTATTGACACCGGGACGGCTCCTTGCGCGCTGCCCTCCGCGTGTGCGCGGGGGATGCTGCGGGCAGCAGGCTCCGCCGTGCTTTATAGCATCCATACCCTCTCCCTCCCCTCTCCCTTCCTCCCTCCCTCCTTCCCTCTCCCCCTGCGCGCCCGCGGTAGGGTGCGCCGACGTTCGCCGGGGGCGGCGAAACGCCTCTGTTAACAAAAAATCGCCGATTTATCCTCGATTTTTATTGACCTTGCACGCGGAGTGGGGAAACCACGCATTACCCGTGGGACCGGGTAGTATAGTCCCCGGGGGACCGTAGTCTGCCCCGGCTGTTCGCCCGCGTTACGCGAGGGTTTAGGATTTCAGCCTCTCGACCTCCCCACCCACCGCCCCAAAAAGAACATTACACTCTGAATTATTTAACGGTATGATTCCTACAGAATTTTTTCCCAAGTCCGAAGTGCAAACATCACAGGTCTCTCGGGTGCACGCGATGCGGTGAATCTTCGCACCGAGATCTGCAGTATTTACAGTAGAAATTAATAAATGCGCTTCAGGAGCGGCAGCAGGAGTAAGACGTGCACTGGAAAATTCGGCACAGACATGGTACGGGCTGCTCAAGGAATTACGACCTAAAATTCGTGCTGCTGCTTCTCTTCTAGGCTGTAAAATAAAGCACAGCACACCCTGCTCTGTCCTCCCGTAGCGTTGTAGGGCACATGCCACCCCGCACTCACATGGATTTGTTTGTAAATTAACCCGTGTTTGCATATGGTGCTGTTTTTAAGGGGGAAAATTTAAGTGCATGGGGTTAAACTGAAGCTCTGGTGGCTCTGCACTGGCTGCACAGCCTGTTTGCATGTTTGCTGCTGTGTGCACAGGGCAACCACACATACACGTGTCAGTGTGTGTGCACTAGTGTTAAAATACACACGTACGTGCGTGTGGTTGCACTGCAAAGTGACACCTACATCAACCAGCCCTTTTTTTTTATCATGAGTTAATGTTATAAGGGCACAGAAATGGGGAAGTGTCTCATTTATCAGACAAGGCCCCCGATTAATGCTGCCGCCACGAAGTAACACGGACACACTGACGATGTGCCCGATCCTGAATTCGGCAGTGATGCTACTAACCAGGGAGCTCGCTCAGATTGTCATCCCTTGAATCTGAGACAGAATAGTTTATTATTTTTTTTTATTATTTATGTGGTGCCTTTCGGGTATCCCTGTATCGGGGGGCATCGCAGTTTGCCACCAGTGCTTTGTATACCAGGGGCCAAGGAGCGAGTCATTCCAGGGGTCTTTGTGGGTATTGCAGAGTCTGGCAAGGAAGGGTTAGGGTCCCTGTAACGCCGCGTTGTTGGTTACCCTGCTCCCTCATTACCTCTCAGGCTGCTCAGACACAACAGACACGACTGAATTAGACATCTGCAGGCACATGATCATTGCGATATGATGTAAAATTCTAACGAGCTCCTCTGAATGGGCAGAGAGACAGAAATATATATATATTTCCTGGCAACAGCTAGAGGCAGCAGCATTAGCGATCAGGCATGTGTTACAACAAGCCCATGAGCTCACGCGTTAAATTCTTCCAGTGAGAGGCATGAACACCCAGGTACTCCTCGCGCATGTGTGTGTGTGTATATGTCTGTGCTCGTGTAGATGTTTGTGTAACACATGTCAACACAGACACATAACTACGCAGTAATGCATGCATTTAAAACACATCACCATGTTACTGGATTTCCAGTTAAGTGCAAAGCTTACTTTTTTTTCTCCAAACACTCATGCTTAAAGATGCAAGACATACCTTAAAAACACCAAGCCCTTTTCTCAAGACCGCCTCACTTACTCACACACTGGCACACGTAGTAAATGCAATACACCTGCCACGTTTTGTTGACTAATCAGGAGAGCTTCAGTAAGCCAAAAGAGCCAACACCACAGTTACAACCTAGCTGTTCATTAGCTGTATTGCCAACTAAATGTTCTACCTCTCAATCACCTAGCAGGGCTTTGAAAAGCCTGTCCAGAAAAAGTGCACAAAAGTCTCTGCTTATTCTAAATATCACAAAAAAGCGTGCAGCAGTTGCTAGCATACATACACATACAAGCCTGCAGCATTTTCTGGCATGTGAAAAGTTTGTACAAGGCGTAGTTCTGAAATTACTGCCACAAATACCGTCTGAAACATGAATAGCAGCTGATAACACTACATGCACGTTTTCCCAGTCCCAAAATCCCTTTTCAAATGATCTGCGCATTGGAAGCTACCGAATCCAAACATTTGCTTTTTCCTCCTGCCTCCCTAATAAATTCCCGTTAATGGCCTGTAGATTAGTATGTGATTGCCATGCTTGTTTTCTAATCTTTTTATAGGTCTCCAGATGGCTGTGACGTAAAGAAGTAACATCCTGCGTGGATTTCTTAAGAATAAACAGTCTCTATTTGCTTTAAAGAGGAATGCTTCTGACTCTCTAATTAGCACAGTCTCATGCCGGTGTCCCCACCTTCCGCCAGGAGCACCCGTAGGAGCCCCACCGAAGCTGCTGAGAGGCGCATCACGAGCAGAATTCACGCTGGTACAACCCAGGGCAGCGCTTCTCGCACAGCACCCCTCTCCTGGCAGCCAGGTAAGTGCCTCGGCTAGCTCGACACCCGACAAAGTGCCTCATCATTTCTTTGTGGCCACGATTTCATCTGACAGGCACCTGCCTGTAAAGCCTGCTGCATTTCTTGTATCTGTGCTATGCTGAGAGTATTGCAGGCAAAGAGACATCCAGTACAAACCCAAACTACGAAATTAGAAAAATCAGGCTACCGAGAGGTCAAAATCTCGAGGAAAAAAATAAAAAGAAACCCGCAAACAGTAGTTACACCTGGAAACGCTGCATTAAAGACCGCACATTCAAATCTTTACATAACGAATATGGCATCGTCTGGTTTTAATTAGAAAATAAAATAAAATAAAAATTACCATTTCGTGTCTTGATTGTCATTCCCTGTGGTCTGTCTGCGTTGTCTAAATCTGAAAAAGAGCCATAAAAGGGCGCAATTTAAACACTTTTACTGCTTGGTTCTTGTTCATGGAACCTATGTTAACAGATAAATGTTTGTGTGTGTGTGCTCAGAAGGCGCTGTGTATATTGACTTGTGAGATCGTTAAATAAATCACTGGAAAGGTTGGCTCTAGATTAAACAGGAAAATAAGTAGCCACATTTCCTGCAGATGATCTAATGCAGCACAAAACAGATATGAGTAATGCACTCCGGTATCTGCAGGGTTAAATATGGTAATCAATATTTTCAGGAAATAATAGGGATAACAATAACAAAAGCGATACAATTACTTGTGGAAAGCTGCGGCTAAGAATAAAAAATTAAGAATATTGGGGCTGACGAACTGAAGTGGCCAGAACTACAGAGAGATGTGACATTTGCATACTATAAGCTGCCGGTTTCTTAATGAAGGACGGAGGCTCCACCTAGCCTTCAGTTCAAAACATGCAAAACGCATTAAGCCGGCATTTCCCCGACAGCTTTTCCAGGTCCTCCACACCACGGCTGTCCTGCAGCCGGGACCGCGGGCTGTAGAGCTGCGGGGGTAAATAAATGCGGCGTGAGCCTCACGCTTTCATGGCATCGTATGGATTGCATCAGATGTAGGTTTTCTTTTTTAAAAAAAAACATATTTCCTAGGGGGAGGCTGCTTCTCCCACTCCGTGCTGAAGCAGTTTCCCCGGCTGCATGACCCCGCGATGTTTTTACCCGGGGGAGGGATGCTGATCTGGGGAGGGAGCAGGAACACCGGTGGACACCCGTGCCGAGCCGAGCCGAGCCGTGCCATACGGCCCGGGGGCAGCCGGACAGGGTGATCCAGCACCCCCAGCTCCGAGGGATGCTCGTCTCGGCCCGGCTGCCTTTTGGCCAGCCCAGAAGTGATGGATGCTTGCTCGCTGCGACCCACCTCGCCCCCCGGCCATCCCGGGGATGTTTTTTTTTTTTTTTTTTTTTTTTTTTTTCCGTGGAAAACAGGCGGTAGCGAAACCTTTACTCTTTTTTCACTCCCTATGAGCGGCCGTCCCTCTGCCCGCACGCCCTCGGGGGGCACCCGGCACCGCTCCCTGCAGACACCCAGAGCTTCCCACACCTCCCAAAAACCTCCCCCCCGCGACCAACAGGTCTGCAGGAGCCCCCCTCGTACCGCAGTTCCTGGCAGGAGCTGGGACAGCGCAAGGACACCCCCGGCCCCCTCCCAGCCCCTCCAGACCCGCTGCGGGGCTCAGCCCCTGCAGGGGGCTCCGGACCCGACCCCCCCATGGCGCACACGCCGAGCCCCCGCCGTACTCACATAGCCTCAGGGGGCCTCGTGGAAAATAAAAAAGATCCCCACGGAGCGGGGGGCTCCGGTTCCTTCGGAGCTCCCCAAATTCACGCCTTTCTCCCACCGCCATCCCCGTTTGAAAGTGCCGCTTTAAGCTCCACGGTGCGCCAAAAAGGCTGTAAAATCGTCAGGCGATCTTCCAGCCGCCAAAGCGGGAGACAAACGCAGAAAGTTATATATATATTTTTTCGGTTTCTTCCCTTTTTCCATATTGCCTCCTACGCCCCGGAGTGGAAAGTGAAGTCTTGTATGTGAGGCTCTGCAAGTTTTTTGGGGGGGTTGGCCAAGGTCTAGTCCAGCCCTCTCTGCTGAGGAGGACGTGCTCTGAAATTCAACCAATTTCCCCAGCGCTTTTGTTGCTGATGAACTGAAGCCCTATTGTTCGTCCATTGCCACGGTCTTTTACAGTTCCTACTATACGTTCTGCTTTGCCAGAGATAATGAATTTGCACCAAAACCTCTCTTAGTGCCATTCTGACAGACGGAACAAATTAGAAATATCTCGTCTAAAGAAGAGCAATGGCTACATTTTCCTAGAGAGGAAGGAAGGCACACATTTCTTTGTAAACTTAAAAAAATAAAATAAAAAATGCACCGATCGGTCGAGGTGTGTTTTTGTTTGTTTGTTTGTTTGTTTGTTTGTTTTTTAAGGTGTCTTCCTCCGGCTAACTTCTGAACAGATTTTTCCGAGTCCCGTTTTGGGGAGGCGTTGGCATTTTGTCTAACTTTTCTCAGAACCAACCAACCGGCCAACAACGGGGGAAAAAATCACAATGCTACCAAAAAAAAAAAAAAAAAGGGAGGAATGAGAGAGAGGGGGAGAGAGAGAGAGAGAGAGAGAGAGACCTTCCTCCCATTCCTGCTGTCATGCAGACTTGTAGCGTGACGTCTCCCTAGCGCGGAGGGGGTTTCCCGCAGTTCCTCGCATCCTTCCACTGCTTCTCCTCCACCGCTCCGGGATTCGAGGCCGGCGGCGTCCGAAAATGCGTGAAAAAGCCTGGTTTTAGGGCGCGGGGGCGGGCGGGGAGAGGCTCGGGAGCTCCCTGCCCTGGGCCCGGGGGGTGCTTGGGGGGGGGCCGGGGGGCGGCGGTGGAGGGCACCCATGGGTGCGGGGTACGCGTGCGGCAAGGGGGCGGGTGGCGGGAGGGGCGGTACGGGGACCTTATATATATATATATATAAATGTCTATAGATTATATATGTGTGTGAACGTGTATGCACAGTGCGCTACACCGCCTGTCCAGCCCTCAGCACGGGGAGGGGGAAGGCGCGGATTTCCCTATGGGGACACCCCCTCCTGCACCCCCCCACAGCCACCTGCAGCCCACGGCGGACAAAGGGAGCTCTATAGGGACCGAAAACGCTAGCCCAGACCAAGCCACGGGAATTCAGGGCAGGTATCCAGGGCAAACGCAGCGGAGAGGATTTGCAAAATTCCTCACGCCTCCCAACCTTCCCCACCGCCCCCCAAGTACACGCGTGTTTCCACCCCCCAGGTGGTTTGGCCATTTAATTTCGGAGAAAGAGGATTGAATGGCGGAGCAGCGCAGGTATGCGTGTGCTGAGCTGGCCGGTGGCTCGCTCCAGGATCTCCTGGAGAGATCCGAGAGGTAGGGAGGTGCTCTGGAAGACGTGCCGGCAAAAAAAAAAAAAAAAAAAAAAAAAAAGGAAAAAGACGTAGACCCGAGTAAGACCCTTCTTTTTCAAAACGCCGGCTGCATTTTATGCTGCAGCACAGCCCGGCTATAAAACTTCGCCCAGCATCGTCTCACACCGCGGTGTGAGCGCGGGGATCGGTCCAGAGTGGGGAGGCAGATTTAGGAAACCGCCCCTGGTCCTGCACCGGCGGGTAGGTGCCCGGCCGCGCACCGCTGTCCCTCCGCGGGGATGCTCGACCCGGCTCAACACACGATTTTTAAATCAGTATTAATATTTTTTATTGGGGGTTTTTCTATTTCCCGCTCGTCGTCTGATGAAGAGAAACATCAAATTACGACCCGTTAAAGGGAAGAAAAAAAAAAAAAGGGGTGGGGGCAGGAGCGACTCGGGGAAGGGGGGGGGCTTTGTTTTGGGGTCTTGGGGGATGGGGGGGTCCGCTTCTGCCAACGGGTGTGTGACGGGAAGGGGGCCAGATCCGCGCAGCCTGCGTGCCCGCGGAAGGTGCCTGGTAAGGAAGGCGCCGATAAACCCCAGGGTTTATCGGCGAGGTCACGTCCACTGACGTCAGCGGGGGGCTTACTGTACGTCCGGCCGCATTTGCATACATCGAGGAAATTAGGGCATTAAGGAAAAAAAAAAAAAAAGAAAAAGGAAAAGAGAGAGGAAATATACAAATCAGGCTGCTCGCGGAAGCGGCCACACGTTCCCGGCGCGCTCGCCGCAGATCCCGCGGATCGATCGTACTTAGCGGAACAAATAATAATAATAGTAATAATAATAATAATCCGGGCATCCCTTTC
>NC_066396.1:80160717-80210717 GCF_013377495.2 Cygnus atratus
CCTTGGCACCCTCGTTAAAACCCAGCTTCGTTAAAAACGGGAGGGGGGCGGGGGGAACACAAAGTTTTGGGTGTCCCCCGCGCACCCCCGAGGCGTGCGCACGGCGGTGATGCTGGGGAGGTCTCCGCGCCCCAACCAAGCCTTCGCACCCCCAAAATCACACTCGTGGGGGGCAGGGGGAGCTTCGCGGCAGAGGTCTTCCTTCCACCCGTGTCCCCCCCGTGCCCCACCCCCCTCCCCAAGGGAGGAGGCAAGGCGACCGTGACAGCCAGCGCGACCACCCGCCCCAGCCCTCCCACCTTTATTTTTTTTCCCCGTTTTTGTCCCGATTTATCCAGATTTATTCACCAGAAGGTGCGTCTTTGAGAAGCCCGGGGGTAAAGTCCCGCGGGGGGAGGGAGGGGGGGAGGGGGGGGGGGCCCTGGGGGGGTCCACGGGAGTTCGGGGCGGTCCCTGGGGGTCCCTGGAGGTACTCACCCGCCGGGTCCTCTCCCCGCACCCCGTCGCTGACTTTCCTATCCCGACCCGACTGGGGAGGGACGAGGGTCGGGGGGAGGGACATGGGGAGGGAGGGAACGGCCTCGGGTGTTTTCCCCCTCGTTTCCCACCTCCCTCCCCTCTCCCGCCCCCAAAACGCGCGGAGGAGGGGCTGGGGAGCTCTCCCCGACCCGTGTCCCTGCACTTTCGGGACCCGGTTTCGGGACGAAAGAGGGAGAAGGGGGGTGTTGCCGCTGTTAATGACGCCTCGGGGCTAATTGGGCATGAATTTGGCACCGTGTCGTGGGGGGGGGGGGGGGGGCTTAGGGTTGTGTGTGCGCTGTGCCGGACCCTGCTCCACGAGGCCGCCGGGGGAGGGACAGCGCTAATGGCGTCAAATTAACGAATTAGCCAGAATTAAGTTATGTGGGCGAAGAGGCTGGAACTAAAACATTTTTTTTTGATATTTTACGATAAAAAAAGGGAAAAAAAGCATTGTAAACATCCCATGTTACGTTCAGAAGTTGTGTCAATTTTTGTATCGATGTTGCTGTTATATAAAGTGATTAACAAAATAAATACGAATAGCTACGTCGGATTAAATTATTTTTAAAAATAATTTAAATTAACTAAAGAAAATCAATCGATTGATGATTTTCGTTGTAAGGAGCACTGAAACGTTTTCCTTCTAATTTACTCATGTTCAAAAAAGAAATAACAACATGTTGCGAGTGGCTTCTTCTCGGATCGGGAAAGTTGGCGTCAGAACAGCAGTCTGCCGGTCCTCGCTGCGACGTGCTTCAGCCCGTAACAATTACTGCGCAAGCTCTGGAATTTGCAATTTATTTTTCTTTTCCTTATATCGTTTATAAATATTGCTTTTGATTGCACGGACTCAATTTCTCGTTCGGACAACGTATCGTCTGCTGTCGGCAGTTTCTGAATGTGCTAAAAGTCAGGTTTCTTCTTCAAAGTAGTTACTAGAACTACGATAACTTCAGCGTGTATTTTGATTTTATTTTTCTATTTTTCTATACGAAAATTATTTTCGACTTCAAAAATGAGCTAAGCTCTTCCTGGCTAAACCAGCTAAAGTGATGTCGAGCTGTTTTCAACCTCGAAAAAAGGGAAAGTGGAGGAAAGGAAAGTGGAGGAAAGGAAAGGAAAGTGGAGGAAAGGAAAGGAAAGGAAAGGAAAGGAAAGGAAAGGAAAGGAAAGGAAAGGAAAGGAAAGGAAAGGAAAGGAAAGGAAAGGAAAGGAAAGGAAAGGAAAGGAAAGGAAAGGAAAAAGTGGGTTATTAAGCAACGAATCATCTCCAAACTGCTCTAAAGCCATTGAAATCGGTGCAGCTGATTTCAAACGGATAGCACTTGGCCCAGTTTTCAAGTTACACGGGAGTGTAGCTGTTCGTTTTAAAATACATCTCTCATCCCCACCTCTCGTTATGTTATGCATACGGCAGGTGAAGGCAAAATACACAGCTTTTACAGAGAAATTTAAAGGAGGGGACTGTTGAACTCACACCCATTCAACCCCCGAACTTAATGGCTTGTTTCTCCTTCCCAATAGCAAACTTGCACGGAACATTGTTATTATCAGCTGGAAAAGCCTCTCCAAGAGGCAGATGCCCCGCGGCCGGGGGCGCAGTGCTTTAAATCCCGATTCTTCACTTGCCACGACTCAACTCTCACTCCCCATCCCATCCGTGACAAGCTTGAAAAATCGCGATCCTGACAGGAACAGGTCCGCGGTAAGGACAGGGCGAGATTTGATATTTTATTTTAGTTTAGTTTTATCTTATTTTTATTCGTTATTTTATTTAATATTTTATTTTAGATCTGTATATTATTTTGTTCCTTCTATTTTCTTTCTTTCTTTATTTTACTTTATCTTATTTTATTTTTGTTTATTCTTATTTTGTTAATTTTTATTTTTATTTTTGACCTTAGTCACTGGGATGCTTTCAGGCTGCGGTCCTGCAGCCGGGCAGGACGCTTCTGCCGGGGAAGGACCGGGGGCAACCTCTAGGCGAGGGCAGCGCGCTCGGTGCGTTTACAGGCAGCCTTTTCCTAAAAGAAAAACTAAACGGGGCGTTATTATGAAAAAGCACAGAAACGATAGCCCCGAACTCCTGCACACGCAGCGCGACAGCCGCTCCCACGGGGCTGTGACGCAGCCCCTACGCGAGGACATGACGTCAGCTTCCTGTTCTACGTCAGAACGAAGGAAGGAAGCAGCGAGCCTGACCCGCCCCCAAAATGAACGAATTTGGGATTTTTCCCAGCCGGCGTGGGCGGGGGGGTGGGAGGGGTGGCGAGGAGCAGCGGGAGGTGCCACGGCGAGTTGGGCTGCGATCGCTGCTCTCACCGCAGGGGAACGGGGAGCTGCCAGCGTCTGCGGGTTTGCTTCGTTAACTTCTCTTCTCTTCTCTTCTCTTCTCTTCTCTTCTCTTCTCTTCTCTTCTCTTCTCTTCTCTTCTCTTCTCTCTTCTCTTCTCTTCTCTTCTCTTCTCTTCTCTTCTCTTCTCTTCTCTTCTCTTCTCTTCTCTTCTCTTCTCTTCTCTTCTCTTCTCTTCTCTTCTCTTCTCTTCTCTTCTCTTCTTTCCTTTTTTTTCCTTTTCCTTTTTTCCTTTTTTCCCCTTTCTTTCCTTTTTTCCTGTTTTTCTTTTTCCTTTTTTTTTTTTTTTTTCCTTTTTAGCTGTTTTTTTCCCTTCTGTTTTGGGGGACGCTGTTTTTTTTTTTTTTTTTTCCAGACACGCTCAAAGGGCACCATTTCCCCCAAATAGCTTTAGAAAACCGGCAGGAGTCATTTCCAAAAGAGCACGCGACTTCTCTGCCAGTTCGTTGCCTTCCCCAAATGAACAACTCCACCTGCTGCACACCGAGTCAGGGGCGAGAGAGGGGAGAAAAAAAAAAAGAAAAGAAAAAGAAAAATCTCTTAAAGAACCTTTAAAGCCCCCAGGTGTACAGAGCCCAGAGGTCGGGGGAGCCACCTGCAGGTGGGAATCAACCGTTTAAATAACATAGTAATAGTAATAATGGTAATAATAATAATAATAAAAATAATAAAAAAAAACCAAACCAACATTAATAGCAGCAGCAACAACAACAACAAAAAATAATAATAATGATGATGATGATGATGATAACACAAAAACCACAACCCCCCAGGGACCGCCCTGCCCCATCCCGGTCCCGGTGCAGCGCGGGCGCGCAGAGGCGCGGGGATGCGCGGGTCGCTGCTGCCCCCTGGCGGATCCGCCCCGCTCGGCACCCGCGGAGCTGTCCGCAGCCGTGGGACAGCAGCGGGGCTGAGAACACAGATCGCCGTCTCAATGCGGGGAAAAAAGGAAAAAAAAAAAAAGTATGAAAAAATCAGAATAATCCTAAAACGCCAACTAAAGGAGGCATTCTGCTGATTTGGAGTTCTCCAAAAGTTGGGAAAAAGCAGTGGGAAGCATGGAAATGAGCATGAGACTTTGCTACTGGGTGGGTACAGCTGGGAACAGGGAGGAAATTTGGAAATTGTGCTGGAGGATGTGGGGTTGGAAGCCTTTAGGGAAAAGCGACCAGATTTTGGGGTTGCTGCCCAGGCAGCTTTTCCATTGCAGGTTGGCTCTGCAGGGAGCAGCAGGGCTGTGGTGATGCCAGCTGCACAGCACCAGGGTTGGGATTTTGGCTGCTGCAGGTGCCAGCCACTTTCATCAGAGCCATGGGGAGGGGTCAGGGGTCTCGATTCTGCTGCCAGGCCTCTGCCTGCCACACCGCCCTCCTCCTCCTGCTTTGGTTGTGGTCGCGCATCCCAAAACACAGGGAAAAAATAGATTTTCTTCCTAAAATATGTATTTTTTTCCACTTTTTTTTTTTGTTTGGTCTGAATTTTCAGTGGAGGTGATTTTTCCTCAAGACGCATGACAAATGTTTTATCTGGTGTTCAGCAAATTAAATTCAAAAGTCAGGTTCAATGAGAAGAAAGCTTTAAGTTCTCTTAAACCAAATCACCTTCACAGGACTGCTGTATGTAATCAAGGTTATTTTCTTGGCTAAATTCTTCTTCCTCCATGTACAAAGGTACAGTAGTCTTCCTTTCTGATTTCTTGTTTAACAGTTGCTAAGTACAATGGTTAGATGTTCAGCTGCCCCTCTGGAACTGTATCAAAAGGTCAATCATGTAATTTTGCCAATTAGAAAACGGACAGTTCATAAAGCAGAATCCAAAGTCCTTTCTCTGTGTTACACGCTTTTGAAACCATGAGATAAAATGGATTGTAGTAACCAACAGTTTTTAATTCCTGCTGTGTTCAGAACAACAGAGGTAAAGGACAGATGTTAAATGTTACAGGGCTGCAATGAGGCTTGGGGCTTCCTTCCCTCCCTTCTATACCTACATCTAGTTTTGAGGATCCCTAGGTTTTTCTTGTGTTTGTAATCTCTTGGTAAAGCAAACTGTGGGCTGCAACATGGACATACACTTTCTCAGCATGAGTCAGTGTAACACATAACAGTGACAATACTGTGGTTTTTGTTACATCTTTAATAACTAAACAAATACGTGAATATATTGTGAGGGTGCAAAAATGTAACACCAAGTTCAAGTTTATGATTCCTTTTTCTCTGCATTAATTTCATTAAAATGTTGTGTTTTGGACTATTTCACTTTCAGAAACATTGATAAGTCCTGCGTTGACAAGTTTTTTATTTTAGGATTGCAATGTAAAACCAACATGCCCTAAGCTGTCCCATGTGGGTGACTCTCACAGCACATTGGCATCCTGAGACCTTCGCTTTCTGACCTGCAGATGAACTCGTAACATCGCTGCTTCTCTTGCTGCAGTAAAGCCAAGAAGGATGGAGGGCATGGCCAGCTCCAAGACTTCACTGAGTCTCCCCAAGGCAGGAAAGGAGCTTCAGTCCTAGAGGTGAGGGGCATGGACCATGACTGAAGTCATCGCTATGGTAATCCACACACTGTGTGAACCTGCAAGAGATTTAGAAATGTGTTAAGCGCACATTTAGAAATTCAGGTTGTGTGTGTTTCATGATTTTATAAGGATGAAAGCAGCAGTTTATCCCTGAAGATGATGCCCAGCACAAAACCGAGACTCTTCCTGACACACTGCCTTATAACACCTTATTTTGGTGGTCAGGAGGTGGATTCTTCTGTGGGTAGAATTAGCTTCAGCAGAGGAAGGAAATATTTTTAACAGAACAGCAAGTAAGAAATTTAGGTTGTCTCTTCTGCTCCCTGGTACTTGATACAGCTCAGGGTTATAAATGTTTGCCACGCCAGAAATCAGCAATCTGTCACTGTCTGGAGTATCAGTTGTGTGTTCCTGTAGATGCTACTTTTATGGCTGCACTAGATAAAACAATATTTATCAAATTGCCCAAAGAGATCAACTGAAACGAGCACCTGTCCCTAGAAAATACAGCTCTCTTCTTTTAAAAACTTTTTTTTTTTTTTATTATTATTATTATTATTATTATTATTATTATTATTTTTAACAGCGGACAGATAGCCTCTTTAATTTCCTAAAAGCCACCACTTGCCTCCTTCACTTTTCCATATCAACTCAACCTTTAAAACTAGAGGAAGAGTGCGATAAAGTAAACAGTACATATTCAAACTTTAAGCTCTACTTTCAGTTTTTGCTCACATGAAAAAGAGCTAGATAGTCAAAGAATTACATTATTATTAGCAGTTTTTTGCTAAGAAGAAACTGATGCACTGTGGTAGTAGGCAGCAGTATGGGAAAGCAAGGCTGAGTTAAATAGGTTAGTTTTGTTATTTATTAGCAAAAGAAAAAAAAACACACCTAGATTATGGATAAGCTTTTTATTTCACAATCATAGACATTTCCTGCTATGAATATTGTCCTGCTCAATTGTCCAAACATTGATTCTCAATGCTAGGTTATGATAGCATGCTCCTTTGGCATCCAGCGTGGGATTTCTTTCCCATTGCCTGCAGTTTTATCTCAAGGTGACACAGGCTGTGTGTCCAAACACATCTTCTGCACTTTGCTTACACTCCTGCCCTCTTACATGCAGCACCATGTTTCTTCAGCAACCAGCTCACAGCCTCCCTCCTCACCTTCACCCGTCCTGACTAATTAAGTCTGCATTTGTCTTGTCGACTCTGCCAAATCCACCCTCAGTCACTGACCAATTTCTCGTTAAGAATTCCACAACCTCCGTTGCACACTGCCTGGATCCACCTTCAGAACTGCATCTTCTCTGAGGATGCTGCTCTTTCTGGCTCCTTCTAGCTCACAGAGCCTTTATTTAGCATTTCTTTTCAGCTGCACCCAACCTGATGAGCTCCCAGTGCTAAGACACAAGGGACGTCTTTAGCAACATAAAGTACATAATACATTAAATTCACACCACTAGTAACCTACTCTTTGCCCCACAAAAATAAATGGAGGAACACCGCTCTCTATTAATTAAAAGAAGAAAAATGGTGAGTTTCTTCGGAGTTTCTTCACCAAGTCAGGTAGTGTTTTCTTGACATCTTTTGTAGTCATGTATCACTGTACTAAACAAAAATGAACAATCAGATCTTGGCTTTTGATTGTGAGGTCAAAGAAGGACAGAGAAGATAAAGCCCATTTTACGTGACGTCACTCTGTTTAATTTTGCTTCTTTATGAAAAGGCAGCATGGGAAGGATGCATACTAAGTGTTAAAATTGCCAGTATGGTCACTGAAGGTTTTCCAAACTCATGTGTCTTTCTGAAAAGGTCATTAAATTTAGCAGGGCTCTAGGGCCCTAGAAACTAACTCCTGGTCCCTCTAGTCCTCTGATAACATTATTTCCTCAAGGTGAACATGCTTCCAGAAGTTATTTGGAGTAATGATCTCTCTCTGTGCATTCCTCAGCATGAGGAGAAATGCGTGGCTTTCTGAGTGCATCCTGGAGTTGATGGAGGACAGAGGCACTATTGTGACCATCGCCTATAGAGTGTCAGGCAACACAAAGAGCCATCTGCTTGCCTTGCCACCAGAAGCTCTCTTAACATGATGTCCCAGTTCTTCCTCTGTTCAGCTAATTTACTGATGAATGTTGCAGTTTCACTGCTTAGGAAATGCAGCAGTCGTGTATACAACAATCTGTTGCTAAACAACAAATACAGATGATAATTTGTAAAAGAGAGTCAAAATGCAGCCAGAGTTGGTGGATGTTGTATGAAAGCCTTCTGAAGAAAAACGTCCTCACTTCACACAAAATTTCTTTAAAATCCAAACTTTCATGTCTGGGAAAGTCAGTTCTGGAGATTTATACTTCACTCAACGCAACATCTATTAACTATCTTTGTGTTATCATTGATTTCAGTAGACTGAAGAGAATCTTTTTTGATGGTACTATTTTTTGATGGTACTACTGTGCAAGTGCCCTTAGGGAAAAGAGGGCGATTTATTCCTTCTTTTCCAATGTATGTCGCTTATTCTCCAGTCTTGCACAAAATCTGAACTGTTGACATATTTTGTTAGTTATTTATTGAACAACATAGGCAATTTTGAATAGTTTTGCTTGCTTGCTATGCTTTGGGACCATATTTATTGTCTCCTGTGTCAACAAATACACACACACAAAAAAATCACATTCATGATTTATTTTGAAATAAGTAATTTTCTAGAATGGTATCATGCTCTGTGATAGCTGACGCTTTGTTGTGAAACCTATCTGATTTTGTACACAGATCTTCAGGTCTTCTCAGCCTCATAACTGCGAATAACAGAAGAGTGGCTGTCTGAAAATTCAGTGCTTTTCCTGTAAAAATATATATATTAATATATCAGGTTGTGATTGAAATTGTTAGGACTATTTTTCACCAAATATTGAGTGTTTGTGAACCACACTTAATTTTCATCTCTCAAAAGGTGTACCTTACTGCCCCTAACAACCCTCTTTGTACTAACCAAAGTACCAAGAACAAGTCTGAATTGCTTTGGTAAATTTTCTATCTTTCTGTACAGTCCTAAATTTTATTTGGAATATGCTTTAACTCAGGACAAAGTAGATAATGAATTTAGCATCAATCTTAGTCAGCACAATGAAGAAACTGATGCCCAATTAATCAATAAGAAATTGAAGAAAGGTCGTGCAACTAGTGCCAACTCACAGTTTTATGGAAAGTTGTTTTAATCAAACAAACATGGCATCATTTTGTTTTATGAGATAACTGAGTTGGCTGATAAGCGCAACCGCACAGTCCTGCACAGTGCTGTTTATTTAGCCATAAATGACCATCTGACTGAAGACTATCTAGTTATCAGTAAAGCAGACTTTATTATGGATTAAGAACTGGTTGACCAGTAGACCTCAAAAAGTAGGTTTTAGTGGAAAAAATATCAAATAAGTGTCTTTCTGATGAGATTCTCATCAATCAATTGAAGACTCTGTTTTCTCCAATATTTTATTAACTCCCTGAAATTAAGCAGAAAATCATAACCAGTGGTATTTTCTGATGAAATCAGCTTTGGACAAGAGGGAAACAGTGATGGTTTCAGAGCAGTCATACAGAGCATTCTTGATTTGTACCTAATTAGGATGAGTCAAGGCATTTTCTAGCACATGCAAATTAAACGCAAAGCCGTGCATCACAAGACAACCATTGTACACACACCTGTGTAGTGGTGGCAATTCCAAAAAAGACTTGCTTACACGACATAGGTAGTTCGACAGTGGGTACTCAAGGGGTCTTCCCTGCATGAGGAAACTACATCACGGATGGGAAACCATGCAAGCTGAGCAGAGGCACATATAATTAACCAGCAGGGGTTAACAACCTGTTGCAGGGATGAGAATTGCTCCCTACCTTTTTCTATCCCTCCTCAAGGATGTATTTTAGCAGGTTATTGGCCAGCTCAGTGCAGGGCTTCATGTGAAAATCTGCGGCCCACAAGGCACAAGAAGTCAGCCGCGAACACCTCAGGTTTCCTCTGTTTTCCCAGCCTGTGGGGAACGCTTAAACCACCCATCCTTATACACTGAATTTGTGAGACTGCTTCCTGCAGGCACTCAACAGTCACTGGAGGGAGACAGAGTCCTCTGTGAGAGCGTTTTAGGACTCCTTTCAGTATGAGCCCTGTCTTTGATTCCAGATCTGGGATGCTACTGGTGCTGGAGCGCTGCACCTCCATTTCATGCTCCTCAGCAACTGGAAGCACCTGGGCAGGCAGCTCTTACCTTGGCACGGTGGGAAAAGGACACCCCAAAAGTGTCGTCTTCGGAGCAGGTGCCCCCTGGAGAAGCAGAGGCCAAGTGGTCTTCAAGACTGAGGAGCACATGGCATTTCAGGTGGGGCGTCTGCACCGAAGTGAAGGAAGACGGGATATTTAAGGGACTAGCTCAGCTCTGGAACAGCAGCAGGTGCCAACATGAGCAGCGTGTTTGGGTGCCAGCTCCGCAGTGTAGTTTGCCGGGACAGAAGCGTCAGACAGCTGGCGTGCGAGGCTGGGTTTCATCTGCTCCTGCTGCGGGGAGGGAGAGGTGGCACTCTGCTGCAGGCAGTGGCAGCCAAAGGGGCTGGGGGTGACAAAAGCTGGTGGCACAGCACGCATCCAACTTCTCTTCTTGCACAGGCGAGATGCAAAATGACATTCCTGTGAAAGCAGAAATTCCAGCTGCCAAACCACACACTCCTCCACATAGTAAGGAAAATCAAAACATGCATACGCTCGTGGAGCAAAATTGCTGTGTTTTCATCCCAATAAATCTTCACACAGCCCATAAAGAGGGACGTGCCTCCCTCTCTGAGCACCCTTTATTTCCTGCAACCACAAAATAAAGAATCACAGGAGCTGCCCCTTTCCCCTTTTTGACTCACCCATGTTCAATGGTGATGTCCAACTGGTGTCCCATGTTTTGGGGCTGAGTCTGGGCAGTGATGTGGGTGGCCTGGTGGTCATGGTCATGCCAGCAACACCACCCAGTGGGAGGACTCATCGTGGCTACACCAGAGCTGGTCTGCAGCCTGGTAGATGAATGACCAACAAGCATGGGCTCCTGTCCCAAACCACCTGAGACGCTCTGCTCAGGTCCCCGTTTGATGGTGGCTCACAAGGGGGTGGTGACAATGCTACAAGAAGGTGGCAGTGGAAAGAGATTTCCATGTAGGAAAGTCCACCAGGCCCACTAGAAGAACATCTTCATGTCTCTTCAGTACATGCTATCTGCTATGGATTTTAGTCTTCTAAAAGTTTATATTACGTTATTGTGCATCACGAACAGTAAATTTAACTAACTATATACATAAAATATATACAATTTAACTAACTTAAACATAACTAAATGCTTAGTTTGCCTTACTCAGGCCCTGTGAGTTACGGAGAACATCGGCCGTGCAGGGTGCAGCAGCAAACCCAGATCACAACTAGCGATCAATTTTGCCCGCAGGCTGACAAAAACAGGTGGCTGCTGGTCTTGCTGTGGGCAGGGAGAAGGTCCCATCGAGGGTAGGCTTTGGGGCAGCTGGTCACACAGCAAGAAGCCTTAAAATCTGCCTCTCTCTGCTTTGCCTCCCCCAGCCACGGCCTGCAGGCCTACACTCGTGCCTGGGGAGGTGCCGAGGGGATGGTGGAGACATGGTCAGAGACAGCACAGGAGGAGGATCTATTCCTGTGAATTTAAGTAGTAATTAAGGGGGAAAAATGCCTAGACAAGACTCTAGGCATCTAACACGCAGTTAATAATATTATAAGGTCCCAGTAGCAGAAGCAATGATTTCAAACAGGAACTTGGCCAGACAGCTACAAAGGGTTCGCCACAGCCCAGCATTGCTCCGGAAAGCATTTTCCCTAAACCCTTACTGAGCAGACGTCTCTTGCAGCATGCCCAGAGGAGTGACAGCCCTAAATCGTATATATATGTTTCAGAACAGAGAGGAGGTTAAGGTTATCGGTGTGGCCTCGACTTTGACATAGCACTCCTATGCCCTGGCTTGGTGCGTCCCTGCAGTATCCTTTAATGAAGACGTTTAAAAGTATTTCTGTCTGGTTGGCTGTCATTCACCGATTCTGTTATTAAAAATAAGATTATAACCTGCTAGCATTCATTAGAAGAGAACTATTTTGTAATTAAAGGGCTACAGGGTACTGGAAATGAGTGGAAAAAAATACTATTTTTTTCTTTAAAAACATTGCAAAGCTCTTCTGTGCACAGAAATTAATTTTAATTTTAATTTTAATTTTAATTTTAATTTTTATTTTTATTTCCATTTTCATTTTCATTTCCATTTTCATTTTAATTTCCATTTCCATTTTCATTTATATTTCTTATTTTGATGAAAAAAGGCACAACGCAGTTAGGGAGACACTTTTTTTCTCTCCTGTGCCATACAGGCAGGTAGGCAGTCCAAAACAAGAGATCCAGAGCATGTGCCCCATGGTGGCATAGATGGTTCAGAGAAGGACCATCTCCCTGCAGGTGGTCCCATGCAGACACCTGGGCAGTAAGCGCTTGTGCCACCTCCAAGCACCACAGCTGCTGCGCCCAGGACCCAGGTAGTCTCCGAAATGTCTCCCCCGTCCCCTGGAGCTGTTCCCCTTCTCTTCCAAAGTGCAGCTTTCAGCAGAGGCATCCCCACCCTCAGCTCCAGCCCCCTCCGCATCAGTACACACCTCATATTCCCTGCTGTGGACGTGGTGCATGCGCACCCTACAAAGCCGAGCAAGCCTCTTCCTTCCACCTGAGCCAGCAGGGCTAGAGAGGCTTTTCCTCACTCTGGCCTCAGGCAGCAGATTTACGCTGCAGGAGGAGGCTGTGGGAAGGTTTAGAGGGTGCTATGTGTGTGCAGCCAGCAGAACTGGCATTGGTTCTGGTGAGTAACAAGGGTAACTGCCCTCAGGCACTGGCTGCCTCTTGGAGGAAATCACCTGGGTGATGGAAAGGAAGGCTCTTCCTGAAGCCTCATATTCTGTGTCTGAACAAACAGGGCAGAAACGCTGTCTAGAAGAGTCTGCTGGCAGAATTATCTTCCTGAGAAGTGTGCAGCCATTCAGGAGATGGGAAGACTAAGTCTGGCTAATGCTCTCTGTTCAGCAGCTCTTCATGGGGTGTCTGAAGGAGACTGCTATTAGCCTTTGCAAAACAAACAAAAAACAATAAAATCATGTCCAAGCTTGGCTTCATGGCCTGACCCCAGCTGGCAACATAAAGAGCAGCCAGCTCTGAGCAGGCAGCTTGCACTCTCACAGCTACAAAAACTTACATGGTGGGACACTGAATTAGATGGAAAATATATAGAGGGTCATGCTTCCTAATGAAAAATGAGCCCTGGTGTAAGGAAAATTTACTGTCTTTTACATAGCGTTATCTTTCTAGTGCTTGGTGTTGTGAGGAGAGTTGTTTCTCTATGGGATAAATGTATTATCACATTCCATCTTCCAACTTCTGACTAGGGAAATATAATTTCAGTAAGTAAGGAACCAGAGAGGGATTTTACAGCTTAATGCAGAACAAACCTTTTGGTACAGCTTTTTTGTGCATTGACAGTGGCCTAAAAACCCCATATCCTCAAACAAATGTGTGATGAGAGCCTGGGCTGAGCTCAGCCTTGGGGTGGCACTGTCCAACTTTTCTTACCATGAGCATCCTTTATCTCTCAAGCAAGGCTTTCATAAAATGTGAATTGCTGCACACATGAAAACATTTCCAACCGTGGAATCTCAGGCCTGCAGGAAGACATACCAAATGCATGCAGGGGAATTAGCTCCCTTCCCTTTCTCTACCTTGCAGCTTTCCTTCTGCTCCAGTCCAGCAGCCTTTGATGTCCTCTTGTGCTGCACACTTACAGAAGTGCAGTGAAACTCTCCTTCATGCAAAGATCTCCTCAAAGTGGAGATTTTCAATATTTCCACAAACCATTTCTTCATGGCCAAGTCTTCTTGCATGTGTAGACACACATTTAAACAGCACTGTGTAGACTGAACCCTAATTCTTAGCTTGAATTTTCTAACTAAAATGATTTTTTTGCTGGAAATATATGATTAGCTCTCTTTCTAATATGGTAACACTCTGCTCTCCATTCTGCTATGTAATATAAAAATATCACCAGAAAAATTAAAAAGGGACAAATTGGCACCTTGTATACAGGGGATATTAAAAATAAGAAAAAATCATGACAAGTCAGGAAAATTTTGGTATATCACTTTGCATAAGGACATGTTCTGAATATAAATCCATGCAGATATCCTCTCACATTAAATCATCTATTTTTTCTGTCCTCCATCCTAAATATGCCAGAAGGAGATAAGCAACCTCTGAGGTCCAGTATGAAAGAAACGTGCTTCAGAATCTTGCCAGAGCACAACCAAGGCAACACAGCAGAAGGCGGCTGAGGAAAGAGATTTTTCTCCCTCTCCTGCTTTCTGTCAGCAAGGGGATGGAAGGACAGCAGAATGCTTGTTATGGCTTTTGCTCTGCTGACTATACATGCACACACTTGTACCTGTCTATGCAGCACCTATTTTTAGTGGCTTTTCTGTAACCAGCCTTCCCTAAAACGATATCTGAGTTGGGACTGTGTCTCAAAGCTGCTGCTCGTCAGACAGTTTGCTGAGGCAGAAGTAATTTTGTTTGTTCTGGAGCACATTGAGACAAGGAGGAGGTTTTGAGTGTGTCCTGAAAGTGTTTCAGCATGGCAAGGACTAAAAAGGTAAAATGATATGAATTTTGGCTCAGAAGTTTAATTGTGATATGTAGCTAGAATTTAGGAGTGAGAGGCTCTGAAATGCTAGCAGTGGAAAGAAATTTCAATGAAAAACTCAGGAGCTGATTGTTGGGTATCGGTTTCATGTAGGAAGAAGAAAAGCCCCCCAAATTGTATCAAATCTGGTTGTATATCTCATTCATATCCACATTTCATCCTACATAAATAGAGGGTATCAGGCATAAACACTGGATCAGAAAGAACTCTCCTACATTTTTAGCAGGCAGGGTGTGCACTTCCTCTACTAAATTCAGGAATTAAGAAAAATCAGAAATTCCTGCCTGTATCACACTCCTGTGTGTGTTGATCAGACATCTTTGCTCTCCTCAAAGCCTGGTTCAGTGTCATGCTGTTCTTACTCTTTTCAAGTTCCTTTACTTTTGAAAAAGGATCAGAAGCCATCCCACTGGTAGTTTCCCTGGCTTGACCTGCAGGTTGATTCTAGTTCTGGAAACTCCCGAGTGATTGCTATTTACACTTCTGAGCGATACTGGCACTGCCGTATGGAAAGCTAGATCAGAATTAGCCTTAGAACTATTTTAATTAAACTTCTACATTTTAGCCATTCAAATTTAGAACATCTGAGATTTCAAACAGATTTCAGAAAGATGGCTCTGAAATGATGTTCACAGGCTGTTTGCTCTTGCTGTTTCATTTGTCCAACTGTCTTCTTCCATCTTTTCTACAATCTTGGGACAAAGTCTGTTTTTCAGCAAAACTTGATACACTGAATCGTTCAGTTAGTATTCACAGAGAAAAGGTAGAGAAGAAGTCATTGCAGGAGGCTGTGTTTGGCGAGGGCTCAGCCTCTGCCTCTACATGCTTAGGTAATACAAGTTAAGACTTTTAAAAACAATTGCTATATTTGTGCTGCATCTGTCATGAGCATTTTCCATGAGTTGTTAAATTACTCCCACTAAATGATTTCATGGTTAGACTATTAATAAACTTGACTAGTTCACAGTCTCACAGATATAAAAGCGTTTTTGAAAACTCCCCAAATACCTGTTTACCCTGAAAGATAATGGATTAGAAGTCATCATCTGGAAGCCCTTGGGTGTGATCCGTGTAATATATCTGTGGAATTTCACTCAGGAACTTTTGCACTAAGCCCCCATAGTTTTAATTTAAACGCAGCATATCTTTTGTCAGGGTGGTCAGTCTAGATACAGAAAACAAAGTCTGCACAGGGTTGGCTAGTCCAGCGTATCCCTCTGTAAGCTGGTCCAGCAGACCCCTTGTAAAAACAGTCTTAAACCCTGGCATGACACCTGGAACACGTTTCCGCTAACATGTTCTGTGGAATTTCCTGTGTAACTGGGTACTCTGACCCTAGACAATGTTTTCATTATTTGTCCTGTGCATTTGTGTGCTTTCATAATTAAAGCTTAATGCCTATGTGGGCATATTTACGTATTGGACTCATTTTTCTTTCTTGGTGGGAATAGTCCCAGTGCATTAGCTGGCACTTTGCAGGTACCAACAAATTCCTCTTGTGCTCTTGTGTCACCTCTCTGTTTGCATTTTCACCCCCATACTCACACACACTGATATTGTCTCTTTTTTTGTACGTGCACACCTTAATTCTACCAATCACTCACCTCTAACTGTACCCATGCATCTGTAATTTATGCAGTTTCTCCTTTTGCCTCGTTGTTTCAAAATAAATTAGCAGGTGCATGCTTACACTTAACCATGTGTGCCCTACACTATTGGAAAAGCAAAGCCATACTAAACGGAGAAGTCTGACAGTCTTAGCTCTGGGTTTATTGTGCACGCTGACTTCTTCATTTGTACTGCATTAATTCCTTTCATTGCAAAATCAATATGCATAGTCAGAGGAAAAGGGTTTACAAGGAAATAGGAAAAAAAAAGGTTGGTTATATTATGTGATTTATCTAATTACCTTCTCCCTGACAGAGCTCTGTAAGGGATTTTCAGGGAGAAGAACATAAAAAACCAGGGCATATATGAATTCTCCCTTAAAATACCTCTCATTTTCCAGCAATAAGCAGTGGAAAATCTTCCTTTTCTCCTTCAGTGGGTAGCTGTGAAAGTATCGTCATGCTTTATAGGACAGATGGAGCTGTGTCCTGTGAACTTGCCTGGCTCCTTAAGGATTTACCCAGGCTTTTGGTTTCCACAGCATTGTATGGCAGTAAGTCCCACTACGTAATGACATGCAATGTGGACGTCATATTTCCTTGTGAACCTGATGCCTGATGCTTTCTTTGGACATCCCTTGGTTCCCGTATTTTTTGGGAGAGAGCACACAGTAACTCCTTGCAGATCTACTGTCTGCACACCCTTCAGGTAAGGATATACTCCTAATTTCATTTATTTTCCAAGCTGAAGACTCAGTTTTTTGTAATGTCTCTTTCCAAGGAAATTTGTCTCCATCTCTTCATATTCTATATTCCTTCTGAGTTGCAGTAACCTCTGTGTTATGTATCAGGGTTTCCCATGGTGAGAAAATAACTGCAGAAGATGTCGTAATGATATTCTCTAGTTTAGTTCTCAGTTTCTTTCCAAAAAATTCCTAACGAACCAAAAAAGTTGCAGAAAAGTAACTTGGGCCTCCCACAAAGATAGGCAAATTTACTTCAGATGACTAAGTGTATGTAATGTATTATATTTTCACAGCCTTATCCTTGAAGGTGTAGAGTGTTGCTGTGAGTCAGCAACCGCAGTGCAATCTCCTCCAAGAGGCTGTCTGAAGCTTTGCTGACTGAAAGTTCAGTACCCGCAGTCTGAGAGTGCTGATGTACACCTGGCTGCTTTTCCCTGGCTACTCACTCTGAGCCAAGCACACTTGGGTCAGGAAACTCTTTTCAGCTTTCCCAGGTTAACTAATATGTAGTGAAGTACTCTATGGTTATGTAAAGCAATTTTTTCTTGATAAATAAGTATCAAAGAGAAACAGATGTGTTGCATTTCAAACACCACTCTTCTGACATATATAGAGATATTTAGAAACAGGAAGGCAGATATTTAAAATTATTACTATGAAATTGTTTCCTTTATAATGATTTTCTCTGTGATTTACTTTCTGTGGTTCAGAATGTAAGCAGGTAAATGCAATCAGTTGCAACTCCGTTGGATATTTTGGTGCTCTGACTGCTGTTACCTCAGCGTGTCCACTCTTTGTAGTCAAATTTTTTATGATTTTTTTCTTGTTTCCTCCTTTTGAGCTGTTGCGATACGACACATGTTCATACATACTGGTCACAGGATGCTGTGCTCTCACTGTGAGACTACACGACATACATGATGTAAAGTGCTGTCATTGAATAAGTGTTTTACCACAATGATGCTCATCAGGCAAATAAACTACCTTTATCACCGTTAAGCTTTTCCCATACAGTAATACGTATTCCACTTCATGTCTCCAGTCAAAGAAGGGAAACCTTCATAGCTAACAGAGATCAAACTCTCCCCTTCCCCACCCTAAATGAGGCAGTATTGTTTTCTAGCCTAAAACAGTGTATGGTTCACTGTCCAGACAAATAAAAACAAATACTTGTCATTGAAAACTCTGTGCAGGATACGAATGAATCACAGTCAGAAGCACAAGGACAGAAGGTAGAAAAGACAATTAGAATGGCACACTTCACAGCTTTTCTAAGTGATGTATCCATTTCAAATTCACCAGTCACAAAAGCATCCCTGTGTTAGCTTTGAACTATCTCTAGCAATTAAGCTGAGGCAGAATGGACTCATTCTGCTCTGATTGCATGCTCCGAAATCTGCTGCAAGAGGAGGAAGAAATACATTCATCAGAAGAAATACGAGTTTGCCATAACACCTGCTAACAACAATTAAAGTTATCTTGGACATGTGTACATGATCTGCATGGAACGAAGTAGATTTACCTATTGCAGGTGCTCTGAATACGCAGTGTGAAGTGTCAAGCACAGCATGTGAATACAAAATAAATGTGCCTTGACTTTGCTATAGCTACAATGTCTGAGCTTCTCAAAATCACGAACTCCAGAAAACCTGGGTTCCATTTATATGTGTAGGTGGGAACATTCATGGAAGAGTTAAAGCCTTGCTGTGCTCATAAAATTTCTGCAGAATTAACGAAGAATAGGCTATGTTTGTCACTAAAGGCATAACCAAATTTCTTTCTGCTGTTTCCAGAGTAAATGGCCTGATTGTTTTAAAATCATTCCTCCTCCCTCCTCCTTGGACCCTCTAACCCCCCAGTATTTTACCTGGGAAACTGTTGGCTTTGTGTTTGAGGAAGGGTTGGGTATGAATAGGTCACATCTATAACAGCAATGGTATAAACAGGAACAGCAGTCTCTGCTTTCTCTTGTGAGGCATAATGCAAAAACCCTCAGGTGCCACAGACCATTCACTTCAGAATTGCTCATCAAAGTGATATAGGTGAGCATGAAGTAAGAAACATTTAAAGAACTTGTGACCTCCACACTTCTGTTGCAACACACATATTTAAAAAATGTTTTAAAATATAGTTCAGAGCATCTAAAGCAAAGCAATCTGTATATGTATGATTATTTTTTTGAAAGGAAAACACAACAAAATGAAACAAAGAATGCAAAAGACTATTTGCTAAGTAATTCCTTTTCCAACGCAGGTGTAGTGATATCACTGCTAATCACACAGAGGACTGACTGCAGGAGCCTGTACTCCCAGATGTGAATTCTGTAAGATTTCAGACAATATTACACTTCCACTGCTTTTCCAGAAATCTTTTGCTTATCCTTGCCAATAATGAGAAATAGTGTTTCTCTTGAGGAAAACATATTACATAATAAGACCACTGACATTTAATCTCAGTTTTAGCATCTAATTTTTATGCCGTGTCTAGCACTCCAATTTTTAAAAAAAATTTTAAAAAATTGTCATTACAGGCAGCAGGTAAATAACAGCACAGCTGTTTTTTTTTAACAGGAATATTTAGAAACTAGGCCTTGTAATGCTATTATGGAAATTGCCGCATTCACTAGGCACCTTAAGATATTAATAGCTTGTCTGCATTAAAAAACATCTGGTTGAAATACAGTGATCCTTGTAGTCTCAGAACTGAAAACTATAAATGTTTTGGGGTGGGGGGGAATCAACCCAAAAAGAAGTGCACAAGAGCAAACAGATCAATTCTAACATAGTCCCTATGAAGTTATGGCATGTTAGAGAATACACGTATAAGGGATAGGTCCAATGATAAATGATTTGGAAAATGAACATGCTTTTTATGTGTTTCTTGCATGGTTCTCTGCACTGGTAGGAGTTACAGGACATGAATATTAGGGAGTCTGGGTCCTTGTCAGGGATTAAATAGCTAGAAGCCAGGCAGTATCTCGCCTAGCTACTCTTCTAGCTCAAACATCAGGGACAGATTCAGGCAGGCTCATGCCATGACTTCCAGGGCAGTGCTGCTGCAATCACTGTATTTCTGGCCCAAGGAGCACAATTCAATCATTAAAATCGAGGTTAATCAAAGTTAATGAGACAGGATTTCAATGTCACACCCTTAAGGGTATTTGGCCATGAACTCCCTTGTTCATAGTCCTCCCTGCAAGGTGAGAGCAGTGGAGTTTCCCTGATTGTCTGGTGGGATGATGCCTGGTGGGATGATGTGTGGTGGGGCACTGAGATGCTCAGGGCAGCACAGAAAGGCACTTGATTTTCTAGCCAAGCACAAGTGACAGGTACAGAGACCTCAAGAAACTTCTGTTTCTTAAAAATGTTGATTGTCTCACATACAACAGTGCAAAACATTAAAAACGGAACATAAATTAATAAAAAATACACCACAGACACCATATCACTAAGAAAGCCAGTAACTTTACTGATTTGTCTGCAAAATACAAATTATACCTTATTTCCAGCAGGAGAGTCTTTTGAAATTTTTCCATTTTTGTTCACTACAGACAGCTGAATTAAGTCCCTTGAGATACACAGATGTGGTTTAACTTAGTTATAACATCTTGTCATCTAGTGGCGACAAAGTCCAGCTTATGCCGCTGTGAGCCTCTACTTTAATATTTGTTGCAAATGCTTGTATGCTCCCATTTACAAGCTATTTTGTTATCACCATTGTTTTATGGAAGCAGATCCCCATGAAAGAGAAGAAAAAAAAAAAAAAGAAAAAAAAAGGATACAACAAACCATCTGAAGCAATCCAAGTGTAATGCCTGCGGTAACCCAGGTCTGACATTAGTTACTTCACAAAAGACTCTGGTACTGCAAATTTTTATTTTATTTTATTTTATTTTATTTTATTTTATTTATTTTATTTTATTTTATTTTATTTTATTTTATTTTATTTTTAATGAGTTACTAAACGGACCTTTTTGATTCAAACTGAGGTACGGATCAGTCTGAGGTATGAGCAGGGAAGGTAAAAATGCAACACCTGATTATGAAAATAATCAAATGGATCCTTTTGATGCAGAAGGTCTGTGGCTCAAAGCTTGGATTGCTCCACATCTTTGGTTAAAATATATTAACAAAAGCCTTTTATTACATCTACAGTCTGAAGCATTCTAACAGACACCAATGTTCCATCAGTCCTTCAAGAGACCTGTAGTGGCAGGAAATTAATGCCATATAACTGACGACATCACAGCAGATGGCACAAACAGGAACAGATGAAGTATGCCATGCTTAGGCAACAGCCTTTATTGAGGTTTCAAGTGGCTTTTAAAAAATTACAAAGCATTTACCTTCAAGGCGAAGGAAAAAATGAAAACAAAACAGCTCTGTTAGGACTATAGATAAAAGAGGGTATATAGAATAACACATACAATACAAAAGGGTTGACATCCTTGAAAACAGTCTATGAGTTCTTTTATTCTTATGTTAGCTTTACCTGAAAAAGATCTGAGGACAACAGATATTTTTATATTATTCATTAAAAACTGCTAAATTCCTCTTCCAGGAAAAATATAAGCCATTTTGTTATAAAACACAACTTTTGAAAAACACTGAAATGATAAAAGCTTTACTGTGAATGGCTCAATGCATACAATATACAGATTGTGCAGGTTGGGTATACCATATAATTGTCACCAGCAATTAAACATTAAACAACAACACCTTTTAATAGAGGTTAACTTAGCTATAACGGTATTTGTAGATGTCTAGAATGCCACTTCAGGTGTTTGAACTTGCAATTAAGAATGTTGCCTAAAACATTATATAGCATGGGTTAAGGTAAAGTAAATGTTAATACTCTTTCAGGGCTCTGCCCCAAACTCCTTAAATACAAAGGAATCACACAATAAACCCAAATAAGCTTTGCAAATACAATAAATGGTAAGGTACAGATAAAGGAACAGAGAAAGGTAGACAGTTATAGTTTACAGAAAGTGACTTCACAATCAAAGTTGTGCTTCTTATCATTAGATCAGTTTGCAAATATGCATTATCCCCCACAATTTCGCCAGTACATGTTAGTTGCCCTCATTAGCAGGAAAAAGAGGGATGACTGGCGTTAATTTTCACGTGATTCTATTCTATTTGTGTTTATATAAAAATCACTGTCAGAATTAATATACAGTGCCCAGGCGATACGTTTCACGCTACTTTCCGCTTAGTTACTTGCAGTAATATATTACACTGCATCTTCCTTAAATATGTTATCTTTTCTTTTTCATGCGTTGCTGAGGCAAATCGCAAGGTAAACTATTTATATGGCTATTCTTCATATTTCAATAGACCAAATCCCCTTCCCCACTGACAAGTTTCTACTACAATACTGGTAAAGTTGTATTTCTTGTTGAAATGTCAAAGTACATTTGCGATATATTTGCATATTTTTGACACACCAAAGTTTAAAATTCTCATAAGAGAATATGAGTATAGATTCATCTGAAGGTGAAGAAAGTGGTTTTGAAAAACAGTTTTGTGTTTTAAAATTAATTATGGGCCCCATTTTCCCTCCCGATTTTTTTTTATTTATTTTTTATTTTATTTAACATGCGTATCTTTTTCTTTTACCCTGCATATCGCTACGCGAGATAAGGTGGATGCATTATTAGCACAGTATTCTGCTTAAATAGTTTCCAGATAATGCACTAGCCCCTGCACGGCTGAAAGTGCCTGTAAGGCAGGCTTCTGTAAGTCACGGTAAGTGAAAAGCGTATGTCCTAAAGCACGGTGCAGTCTGTTAGTCATCTGCTGCTACAGGGAGGTAGACTCTACCATTGAGCAGTGCGCAGCAACTGCATGTTTAGAAGGGAAACAGAGTGTGGGTTTCCCTTAAGACAATGCTCTGTGCTGATATTTAGCTGTTGCAGCATATCTGTGTCCTTCATCAGAGTCTCAAGGTACGTGAGCGAGAGCCGAACAGCTCTCGGAAAGAAGAGAATGATTACAGTCCTACTATGGCACTAACATGTTGCTCGAACACAGTTTCCCTCCAACAGAAAGGTTAAACTGAAACATGTGAACAACCGGTTTTCTTCTAATAAGCAAGAGGGAAAGAGAGGAACTAAAAAAAAAAACGATACTTCCCTTCTGGTCAAGCTGTTTTAGTCGAAGAAACGATATGAGGCAGGAGAAAAGGAGGGCGTCGTATGCCGAAGCAAATTGTTCTAGGGCGTAAATGCATGGGCAGCGCTGTTCAGCAACATCCCCGCTGTGAGACAACGTGACTGCAGAGGTCCGTGAAAACCACAGCGGCCTGGCCGCCAGCATCAGTCATGCACTGCAAACCAGTCCTGTAATTGGCGGTCTCTCTGAAAGCTTTAAATCTGAGAGACAGGGGAGTCACCTTTGCAACAGGTGGGACCGCCGAGCCAATTCCTCGCCCGCTGCTCTCCCTACTGCTCCTGGAAATGTTCACCTGCACTCAGGTAACTGGCAGCCGCTAGAGCTGTACGTCCGATTCTAACAGGCAGAATACCAGCCTCGCTTGTGAGGAAGGGCCAAGCGATGCCGCTTTGTCATTTACCCCACAGGAATCTACAAGATACGCAGGACGTGAAGTAGTAGAAGGGCCCTCAACTTGTTACAATGCACAAAACAGCATGAAAGAACTAATCAGTATATACAATGAATTGCAGTTCACTCAACTGATTGTAAAATGTTGTATTAAAATGACTTTAAGTTGTTACACCATGGGTAAATTCAAACTTTTTACAGATCAGTCTCTCAACAGCTGACTTCGATCTGTAAAATGTATGCCCAGTAAAATAAAACTGAAAGAAAATAGTTAAATGTGCAACTGCACAAATATAATTCCCCACTATTAAGATAACAAAAACTTTTGCTATTACCATAATTATTATATATATTAGAAAGCTATACACAAGCATGTTAATTTCACAGATTTTTTTTTAAAAGATTCTTAATATTTTATATAATTAGAAATACACATTTCAAAAACAAAACTTCTGCAAAGAGAAAACAGTTATCTTGGTTAGCAAAGCATGGAGTTCTTCATGGCTTAGGGTAGTGCTTTCTATACAAAAAGTCCTCTGTTTTCTTCAGGACTGTTTAAAAGATTAGCGAAGCTATCAAGGAAAAAAGAACACATTTTGGCTTAAGGAAACTACAAAAGCCACAAATGCTTTGCAAACTCTGTCTTACTTTTTAATATGAAAATAAGCAAAATGTAATGTACATATTTTTATATTTTTTTTATTTAATAAGTGATGCAGACCCAGAATTTGTTAAAATTAAATATGTTAGCCCTCAAACTCAACTTTATTTTTTTTTTCTTTTTCTTTTTTTTTTTTTTTACAAGTATGGTCCTCTGTAAATGCTTTGATCCTTCTTAAACTGAGTGCCATACTCCAAAGATATGCTTGAATGTTTCCGAGCATTTTCGGTGCGTTAGGTGACCCAGTCTTTTTCCAGCATGGATTCACGGCCACCCAACTGCTGGGTCTGTCAAAACATCTGTACATTTTCTATATGTTGCATAACAGCTGCTTTCTCTCTCAGTAAAGGCCTGCCATTGCTGGCAGACGTTTTCCTTTTGTCTATTTACATGTAAATAACGTTGAACCTGCAACATGACACTATCTATTGTAACATACATTTTGCAAGGGAGCACAACAGTGAGAAGAAGTTAGCCTTAAAATCTATTTTGTACAAGTGTTCTGTTGTACAGCTCAAGTGCTAAGCTTATCTCAGCATTTCTGTTTATCCTTATACTGTATCACTGAGGCAATTTAAAAGTACTTTTACAAAACAGAGTACCTGACTTTTTTTTTGTTTGTTTGTTTTTTTTCCACACACAGCACATATAATGCATATCGACCCCCCCCCCCCCCCCCCCCCAGTAAGGTATAGCACACACACACTGCAAGAAAAAAAAAAAAAAGAAGAAAAGAAAACCTAATAGGTAATAACGTTATCATGTCGCCCATCCTTCAGAGAGCCGCATGCGCTTGACAGAGGGACTTTCCCTTTCGTCCGGCGAAGGTCTGGTGAGTCCAATGGGGGAGTGGAATTCGTTCCGGTGGTCTTCACGGTCGCTCCCGTCGTAGGAACTGCTGCAGCTGCTCAAGCTGTCAACGGGAGATCTCCCCGCCTCATGGCGCGTGTGCTGTGGGTATCTCGAGGGTGTGGTGGTACGGTCTCTAGGAGGAGAAACAGGTTCTGACTTGATGTTGAGGCTTTGAGTAGAAGGCAGGGAGAGATTTGTACTCTGAGATAAATGAGTGCTAGTGCAAGCTCTGTAGGAGGAAAGGAAACCCAGTTACAGACGGAGGAGGCATGGAGCCCCCGGAAATGCACAAACACTCACACAAAACACCAGTGTAAAGGCTCACACAGTACCAGAGAGCATGGGGACGCTTTTCTGGGCACAATTTGGAAACGCAAAGAGGCCGAAACATTGCGACAAAAACAGTCAGCTTGAGTGGGGCATGCCTGAGGTTTGTGAGTAGGACTCTCTCTCTGTCTCCTCAAGAGTCACAACAAATTTGGGAAGCTGAGCCTTTGCACTGTTGGAACCACCTGCAGGTTTCGTTATCGTTAATGCTTGTGTGTGTGTAGGCACTGTGTGAGACAGGGGAGGCATGGACTCTTGCTGGGATCAATTCAATTACATTTGTCCCTGTTCATTTTGACGTGCAAGTTCAGATGTAAAACGGAAACCAAAATTTGGGCCCTGTACATTTTATCTCTTTCAGAACAGCATTGAACTTACTGGTCCTTGGGCTAACATTTATAAAATTACACAGGCTGGGTGGGATTTAGATATGGCTTTATAGTATAGCTCTATTAATTCTTAATTCAACACAGAACATTTGTGAATAAACTCCCAAAGAGAAGTTGAAGAGCTGTGGAAGATGCCAGAGGGTTGCTGTGCTTGCATGTCAGACAACCCAGCTCAGAGGATATTCAAAATTCAAGAGAAACTGATACCCTAGAAGTATTCAGAGGCTGTATACCTATTCTGAGTTCATTCTCTTTCAGTGCATCTTTGTGGGCAGGTAATGGCACAAGAAATTTGAAGTAGGCAGGGTTACCAGCGAGTACTTTAGTTCTATCTAAGAAAATGAGATCGCTTGCATCTGCAGAATGTTCTGTACAAAGTCGCCACCCACCGGTAAAATCTGACTTTGTTTATTATTTTTTATTTTTATTTTGTATTTTTATTAAAATTCAGCTATGAATGTGCGTTTCCCTCTATGTCTTATGTATTGATCCACTTCAGGGACCATCTGCTAGGTTGAAGTTACAGTCTAACCCAATTTCAAGGTTTCTAGTAGTGAGAAATACTGAAGACAGTGGGAGAACAGGGCACTCAGCCTCACTGAGACTCTAAACCCAAAGGTGCAAGCAGAAGAAATACTTGGATTCAGAAGTATTTTTTTTTAAACATGTAGAACAAAAAAAAAAAATAAGTTCAGATGTAGTCTTTTCTATTTATTGAGGTATTCCACTTTCTCTAATATCTCACTGTCTGCGAGTTGAGCTTTACTTAAGCAACAGTTACTGTAACTGATGAAAGCCAAAACGTCATTTTCTTTTGTTTTGACAGATTTACAGTGGAACTATATGGCGTCATTACTGAATGATATCAGATGCTGTTTTCAGGAATCATTTCAGTGTTTAATAATGGATGGATCTTGTTAGACAACAGAGAAAACAGGACGTTCTGCCTCCAACTGCTTTCATCTACCTTTCATTCCTATACAGACAAGTGTGTCAGCATTTGCAGTGTCACACAGTATGTGAGTAATAGCCCTCACAGGAGCAAACGTAGGCAGTTTTTGGCAAAGAGAACATTTTTTTTTCTTTTATAACTATGAAATTAACATATTTAAGAAAATGTAAATATCAAACTTGGTTATTACACTCTAGAGAAATATTCCACTCTTTTTTTTTTTACTATTTTTTTTCCTCAAAAAATGTTGAAAAGAATCCAACAAGAATCAAAAATACATTCCTGGGTTTTGTTTTGCTTTTCATTTCCAGTGACTTTATTTTTCAGTTCCTTCGGAGATGCCAGGATTGTGGGAAAACAGGCTGCTGGTTTAGCAAGTGTGATAAGATTACATATGATTTTGGATGTCAAGCTTATAGCTAAGCCTGCAAATGCCTTAATACAGGATGGTGGATCCTGAGGATTTGATCTAGGAGTGTTTGATGTGACCAGATGATGTGTCACTTTGCAAAGCTGGGGACAGTTAAAAACCCATGCTAGTTAAAAACAGCATTAGTCAGTCAATTTTGTTCACATGGACCCTACTCACATTCTATTCTGGGACAACCCGCAAAAAAACCTAGACAGACAAGCTGTATTACCTAACAAATTGATTTAGTACTGATACAGTGCAATGCTGCTTTCTTAACAGTGTTTCTGAAGTGAATGTGAGAATGCATCTCGATAGACCTTCTTTAGGTTCCTTGTGCTTCCTGAGACGCATTATGTAAATACCTGGCATGAAAGTTTTTGGCAGTATTAAAAATGCTACAGGTAGGTCTGCATTTTGAGGACTTTTTTTGTAAATTGAAAAAAAGGTTTACGAAGACATTTTGGCAGGTAAGGACTAATTTTTTCTAGGTTTTAAACAAAAGAACTATTTAAGCTATTGCTATGTATTATTTATTTATTTTTCTTTTAAGATTCTGTCTGAAAAAAAACCCTTTTTTTTTTCCCTGATAAATCTGTTTCCGAAATTTATTATCTTTTTGTTGTTGTTGTTGCTGTTGTTGACTGCAATCTACATATTTGGTTAAAATTTTCTGAAATGTTTTTACCAGAATCTCACGTAAACTGATATGGTCAATTGCAAGGGAAACCTACTATTACACATAGAAGTCAATGGTGAAAGAGTACCTACTAAGGTGCAGTCTTAAGCTGTGTTCTCAGCAGAGGATGGATCTCTATTTGGAATAGAAGCTGTATTATAAAAATATATATATATAATTCTTTTTGCTAGTAATTTTTTTTTGTGTGTGTATGCATGTGTGTGAATGCAGAAACAGCTTCATATAAATAAGTAATTTTGGTCCAGGCTTGTGCTATTTTCATCATGTGAAACCTACACTAAGTTCATTGAAAAACAAACAGGTTTCGAATATGGAAAATCCACAGTGAAAATAAAGCAAATGACTTTAAAGGATTGTGTATAACTACAAGCACTCTGTAAGTGCCATGCAATATGTTATTGTTGATGTAATCATCTGTTTCCTTATATTTATTGTAAGAAAACATGTAACTTTACTCTTCCTCATTGTCCCTGTAAAGTTTAAATTTTACACAGCAGTTCCTGCTCAGATCAGCGTGAGTGCAAATGTGACGTTGATTTAGCAGCAACATGGGAGAAGTGCTGGTTCCTATCCAGGTTCAACATTATACAGTGACTCTGCTCTGCTGTGTGAGAGGTGGGAAGAAGTGGGATCAGTTCTGTGTGGGTCTCTGCCTGTCTGAGTCTTCAGCTGGTATGGGAGTCCAGCATGCACAGACAGTAGTGCAGGTCTGACTAGCTGACCAGTGATGATGTGGGCATGCATCAAGTGGGCTTTTACAGAGGGAGAAAAAATTCTGTTAAAGGGAGAAAGCACTTCACGTTTCTTTCCTTTATGCCTAAACTTGTTTCTCTAAATCTGTGTACCTTTCTGCTTCATATATATACATATGAAATATATGAATTTATATATTCATTAGGAAATAGAAAATTCACAGTAAAATTTAGTTATGTCTGTAACTAGGAGAACACTGGATATTTTTGACCTGTTTGTAATGCAACCTTCCCTCCTCCCCTCTGTTTGTCTTTCAGGTAGAAGCAAAGGATTTGTGTTTGTTTGTTTGTTTTTATATTCTTTTGTTTTTCATATTTTTGATCAATGTAAAAGCAGAATAACAATTTCTGTGTCCAGATATTTTGATCAGCGCTCGCACTTTATGATTCACACTGTCAAAGGAAGTTTCTAAACACAGAATATTATGAAACTGAATCACTAGAGTATCTTATTTACAATGGTGGCATAAGAAAAATTCTCTGTCTGAAATATTTAAGGCTTTCATTCAAAACAAGCAAGTTGGCAGAAGTGATACACAAATTCACAAAACATGATGTCACTGCATCTAAATTTTTCAGTAAAAGGAGTTCAAAGGAAAATATTTAACCATATCTATCTCTGGCGATGAGCTAATCAAAATTAGCTCTGATAATAAGCTTGCTGGATAAGAAATACAGAACAAATCAACAGTATAAATTTATTTAAGTCTTTCATTCAGCTTGGCTGAAGTTTGGAGAAACTTCTCTTATGTAAACAATTATTTATATTGAAGATTCTCAAAATGAAATACTTTGACTGCATTTCTATGCCTGCACTTATATTTTAGGAAAGCCAAAATTTCAACTGTGGATGGTACTCGAGGAAGAAAACATCCTCTCTTAAACTGAGAAATACAGAATGAGAACGTTTTCTATCTAATGGACTGGTGCCTAAAGAATTTAGATTATTCATTTAAAAATTAGGAATGGAGTAACCTTCCCTCTGTAACATGAGAGACGTTGCAGCAATATTCTGACAAAACTCTTAAGTTTTGGGAGGAATACATTTTGATTTTTAATAGAATTGATGTGTATTTTTTTCAAGATATAGACCTAGTTAAAAAGCTGCAAAAGTACTATTTTGTTTTTGAATTAGAATGTTGAAAAGTCTGACTTGTTTTAATATCATAGTCACGTCAAAAGAGACGCTACTCCGCGATTCTGCCCTGTTCACCAGGCTCAATACAGGCACGGAAAGTGAACTATTCCCATCTCCTCAGACACTTTCCCTGAGGCTCACTGGCACTGGTATGGTTGCTAATTGCAGGGTCAACGTGGGAGGTTAGACCTCGGTTGTAGAGATCTTCTCCAGTTATCTGAAAGATGGTTGTGAGAGTGCTGCTGAAACTGCTGGGGACTTAAGTGGAGCCAGCCAATGTACCTGAGCATCCCCTATTCTATTGCTAACCACATACTTCTGCCATGCCTTGCAGAAGCAGAGCTGGTTTTCACCTTTATGCTCTGGTGTAAAACAAAACCTGCTGGAGAACTGGGTTGTCTCTTCCAGTAACGGTTCTTTTGCAGGTCTTTACAGCCAAATGTTACCGACAAACATCTCACTGTTTCCAAACCTTTCCAACGTGTGAAAGATTTCCTCAGGATATGGGCAGTCAAACCTTTCTACATGCATTTTCTCAAATGCTTGGGGGTTACTACACTTTTGTGTGTTTGTTCTTATTTTTCTGCTAATTCTAGCTTAGGCTGACATGGACTGAATATGATCTGTACAGTTTCAAGTTTTTTAAATAATCCAAAAGTTAAAGAATAGGTCCTTTTGCATGTACAACTCAGTGACTAAAATAAAATAAAGAAATGCATGTGATTTTCTGCACACATGGAAGGCTTCATCAGAACTGTCAGTGAAGCAGCTTTCATAGCTGAATTCATTTACAAATCACTGAAAGAATAATAATAAAAGTAGCGACTCAGAATGTATTCCACCAGCCACAGCCATTACACTTCGGCATTCTGTGATATGAATTAGAAACAGATGATGATGTGTGACATATCTGAAAAAGCATGTAGTTAGTTTAGGATTTAATTTATACTTTTTTTGGTTAACCAAATATCCTTATTACATTCTTTGGTACACCACTGAAAACAATCAGCTTATTGTAAGGTTATACATTGATACCTAATGTGAGCTTTCAATTTATTTGAGATGTTATGTCTTTAGTTGTACAGTTAACCTAAATGTTGCCCCAGAAACACTGCCACCTCAAAAAGAAAATAAAAGAAGCATAGCAGAAAGGTATTAAGACTACTTTTTCTAACACACCAACTATTTCAGTTTTATGTTTTTATGTAGCAAGTATCCACATATGCTTATATATGTGGTATTCCAAAAAGTCTATGCTTCTAAGGCACTTGTATAGCTGTTCTTTAAAAATTCAACCCATTTGTACATGGTAAAGAAATTACAGTAAGTTATAAAATGTGGTCAGATAAATTAGAAGGGGAATTTTGAAATTTAAGCCACATTTATATTATTAAATACTTTCAGATTATGGCAACTGTCTTGCAAAAATTACCACACTTGTGCAATGCCTCTTTCTGGAAAGAAGAACTTTGCTTTTCAAACGCTTGAGAATTAAATTTGTCCTCATAAATATACTTCAATTGCTTCAGTTTGTATTTTTACAATGAAAACTTGATAAATCCAAACATGTCTGTCCATACCTTAGGATAAGCATGTAGGCATACTGGTGAATGCCTACAACCTTACTCAACAGAAACTGCAGATATGAGGATTTTTGAAAATCTTACTATGCACATTCACTTGAGTAAGCAAATGGGTTTATTTTTCAATAATGCATTAGGTGAATTCCCTGTGTGAAGTTTTAGACTTTTAAAAATACTGACAGTTTAGCAGTGTGCTTCACCAATCTTGGAAGAAATGTCTTGAAATTAGCCACTAGAGGGCACGAACACCTATCCTCAACGTAGGCAAATCACCGTGAGTTCTATGGGTTTACGGATTCTTAGCCCTAGTTATGTTATCTGCTTGCAGAAAACATTTCCAAAGAAATGAAATTTGAATGTCAGAACTGAGTAGAAGGGAGTATGTGAGGGAGCCTTATATAAGGCTGAGGCTTAATCTCAGGTCAAATCATTTTGTAACCCTTACTTGATTAAAAATATTTGGAAAATTTTCAAGTTTATTGTAAATATTTGTGCTATAGTAACTGGAAATAAAAAGCATAATAGCAAAATACAACAGCACGATGTAAGTGTTTAGTTTTGTCTTTAGTTGTGAGGTAAAATGCCATTTAATAAAATAAAGAGTAAAACATAACCAGAATTCTTCAGTACACTACTGAGAAAATGTCATATACACAGAATATTCCATTTTAGCCACCTGGCAACCTTTTCATGAAATGTGTTGTACCAGTCTGGGGAAATGGAGCTCTTACAGATAGTAAGTATGTGCTGATCTGTTGTCTTGATTTATTGCATATTTGGGATTCCTGGGGATACTGAAGACATTGTAGAACAATATAGTAGTTTAAAGAAAACACTGCTTACCCCAACTGACTGAGGGCAGATGGCGGCATGTTATGTAGGTGTTGCTGTTGCCAGCCAGTCACAGAACCAAGATGAAGAGCACTGGCTGTATTAAATCCAGAGAGAGATGATATATCTGCACTACTCAGAGAATATTCTAGATTTGAAAATAGAACAGAAAATGATTAAAAGAGAGTTAAGGAGGAAGCAATTAAACAATAACTTGCATCATAATTTTCACATGACACTTTATAAGCCTTTTTTATCTTAATTACACCAATCACATCCAGTTGCAGCAGAAAAAGTAGACTCTCCTCTTCCCTCAACTCATTCATTTGGGAGCAAATAATGCACTAATAATTATTCCATAATTTACTGGCTCTTCTTCTGGGTCTGAAAGATCCAAAGAATTCTTAGCCTTTATAACCAACATGACTATACATGCATTCTCACGAAGTCAAAAAGTTGAAAAATATTGTAACACTTTGGTTACAGTCTTTGTTGCAGAACCTGGTGGGTAGCCCATGTCTGAACAGTGCACATCTTCTCTAGAAGGACAGGATCTGCAGACCAACATGATCTATATGGTAGCAGTGTGCAATGGGAAGTTGAGGCTCTTTTGAGGCTTCATTTCTAGTCTCCCAGGTAATTACGTGACAGCCCACAAAGATGCTGATCTCTGTTTTGAAACCAGTGAAACTGCTCACTAGCACTACCCTTGTGACTTTAGGAAGGTGCACTCAACTACAGGAAATTAGCTGTTGTATGAAGAGGATTGAAAAGTTTCTTTTGAGTATTTTTTGAGAAGTTTCTTTTGTGTATTTTTTTAGCAGTTTTCCATTCGAACAACACAGTTCGCTTTTAAATAGACATCTCTCGAGTCAGTGACAGATAGAGAGTAAGCAAATGAGGTGTAAAAGCACATCAGCTACGAATCCTTCAGTTTCTCCCGAGGAACAGAAGCTAATTCATTACCAGTGCGGCCGACACTTGTCAGCATCTCGCTCCCTCCCCCAGCCCTCGCACAGCGCTCCGATACTCACCAGTACCATATGTTGTTGAGATGGCTGATGGGTATCCTCCCATCCCTTGCCCTGGTAGAGTAGGAGTTGCTACGGAAACCACTGGAGTAGCCAATGACTGAGCAGACTGGGAGTTATTTATCCTCTGATTCTTTTAAAGTAAGTAAAATAAACATATTATTGACCGGGTTTAAGCCATCCGAGCGCATTACCTTTCTGGGTGTGCTTTGTGCATAAGAAACACAAGCCAGTACAAATTTCTGGGAATTAATCGTTTAACATGTGGCTTTTATGAACTCTGCCAACCCTATCATTTACAAGCCTCTGAGAGACCAGCAGTCACCATAGTAACCCCTTACATCAGTATCTCCTAGGTAACTGCCCTAGAAACGGGGAAGATTGATTTTGTTGTGGGTAGAGGAACAGATCGTGTGAGAAACTGATGAAATATGTAGGCTCCATCCCCATTGTCTTCCCTTTTGTTCAGATGCAAAGGAGAGACTGGAGGCAGAGGGAGGAACCCCAAACCCGGCCCTCCTGGCTGCTGTGCTCCCCTGGGGCTGGTGAGTGGTGACCCCTCACCAGCAGATGGTGCTCTGAACACTTCGGTTTTTGCAGAAATAGAGCAAACTGCCAGAGCGCTGGGCAGCACAGCAGCTAACATGTTCCTCTGTAACTCTGGGGCATTGCACGTTTTGCTGCAGAACCTGCACCAGAGAGCTCTAACCCTGGAAGCCTCAGGATAAAATGTCCAGCTAGCCAACAAAAAGATGTAATAAGGCTGTGCCATCCTCAGCGGCACCAGGTTACACGTTAGCAAAACATCAGCACCAGGAAAGCTTTATTTTGGCACGAGTAATTTGAGTATGTGCAACAACTGCACCTTGTCTTCCACATTGCTAGATTTCAAAAATTATGATGACCTTTTTTTGTTCACGATATAGCTATAGTAAACTTTTCTGTTTGGCTTCAACGATTTCATCTACACAACATACAAAATAACATTTTTTAAATTTTATTTTATGCTTTCATTATTAGGATGAACATCACTACCACTTACCAGGAGCAGATCAACATCCTCAGACTGAGTGCATAGGAAAGGAGCATTAAAAATCAGTGAATGTAGATATTTACCAGGGTGCAGATTTTATAGCCTAGTGAATAGCTTCATCTGAGAGGGGCAGCAAATTAAATATTTTCTGAGCATAGTTTGGAAAAATAACACAGATTTCTTCTTTGTCCTTCTACCAAGATGTTTCTCTCAACTGTGAGGACAATCTATCGAGCTTGCAGAACAAGTCTTTCTCTAAGAGTTCATTAATTCTTCCACAGCCCCAGCAGCTGCGGACTGTGTAGCTATACCTAGTTTCGGGAGACCTGACCATTCACAGATTCCCTTGGAAAGTATCATTTTTAAGGACCTTGGAATAAATCATTCGATGCAGACAGCTTGTCACTGCCTTGGTCGACTTTGAGCTTTGCCTTGTAGGAGACTATTTGTTACTTATCCTCTCAGAAGCCAGCAACACATTTATGGGGAGTTTAGTTTGAAGTTCAAAGTTAATTTATAATGCATCAGGCTAAAGCAGCCAGCTTGGAATTTGTTTTAATAGTGTCTGTTACATAACAGAAAAATGTGTTTATAGCATCACTTAAATTTACCATCAAGACCCTTTTTTTAATCAAGCTCACTTCTAGTGTTAAAACACTCATGAAAGATTTACTTGCAACCACTAACCCACTTCTGGAAGGGAACTGCAAGATACTCACGTAACACCTTCATGATTCAACCTTCTATCATAATAGTCTGCTTACATCTTAATCCTGGCAGGAGGTAGAGCAGTTTGATGCTCTGCTTTTTCCTGCTTTATCTATTTACTACCTCTCATCATTCTAAAATGTGGCTGTTGTTGCTCAGAGTGATAGAGTTCAAATTCATTTATTTTTAGTTAATCTGTCATCTGCTGAGAGTCTGCATGGCTAAATATTTAAGAAAAATATAGTAGGTTAGGAGTACTTAGGGTTAAATTCAGGATTATAATAAATCCAGGGAAGGCTCCCCAGGGTACTAGGACAGAGAGCGAAGAAGTTCAGATTGTGCAGGACACAGTTCCTACTTTGCAAGTCCATAGAAAAAAAGGAGGAAGTAAAAATGGCTTCATAAATGCAGTCAAAAGGATCTGCCTACATCCTCAGCTCAACATCAAGCCTTAAGGCTAGCTAGATAGAAAGACAAAACAATCAAGAATGTGGAATGTTATTCTACTGATTTTGGTTGACTTAGCAGGCCTTGAAATTCTTAAATACCTTATCTGAAGGAGATTAAAAAAAAAAAAAAGCTTTGAAAATGCATTACCACTGATGGCATTGTATTCTTGCTGCCAGGTGGAATAAGCACTCGGAGATCTGGTTTACGGTTGTTCATTCCCAAATTCATTGGAGGCGGAGATTTTGTTTGCATATTCTTGTTCAAGTTGCCAGGTGAGACCAGCAGACCTGGTGAGTTGCGGGGGTTGCCATACCCATTTCCTGTTAAGAAAGAAAAAAAAAAGAGGAAAAAAATTTAGAGGATTGTAAGCTCAAAGGTGTTTCTTAAGATCGAACATTAAAACTTTCAAATACCAAAAGTCGATGTAAATGCTAGCGTTGTGTAATGTGTTTTTATAAAAAAGACGTTATAAAGTACAACACATGCCATGTTTGGAACAACTGCTCTTAAAACACTTTCTGTCACGGCAGCTGACATCTTGGTGATGTGCCAAGGTCAATGCGATTACATGACTCTGTTTACCATTGTATAGTACATAGCACCATATACCACGCACTCAGAAGAGACAAGATCGTATTTGTTCCTTACAAGAGAGTCAGGAAAAGTTGGCTTAAAAAAAATTTCAAAGCTATGTTGTGTTTTCTCGACAACTACGGAAGGTTCTGCCATGCCTGACTCAGCCCTTTCCAGTTTATGATTTTGTTTTGTTTTTAAACAAAGGATGAGTATAGCGAGGCTATAATTTCCAGAAAAGGCAGGGGGAGGACTAGGAAGATTCTTAAATGTTTTTTGCACTCTCTCACCACAGTTTTTGGACCTGATTCTGTCAACACTAAAGTCAATGAGAGCAAGAGCATAGCCTTATTTGGAGAATGCCTCTGTATCTTTCATCTTCATCTCTTTGCTGCTCCCTGCAAACCCCAAGAGCTCTGACAGACAAATGCTTCATTGTTTTTTTTTGTTTGTTTGTTTTGTTTCTTTTCTTTTTGTTCTTTTTCAGAAAAGGGTTTCTTTCTCTCACTAAGTAGTACTGGCAAGTGTGTATCTGTACCGCTACTGACCTACCACCGCACTAAAAATGCGACCTTCCTTTTCCATCCATGAAGTCTCATCTCCCACCCACAAGTCTGGGGAAAGAGACGACTTTGTAGTGTAGTACTAAAATTCTGTCTCTACATGGTCAAGAGGAACACAGAAACTGCCCAGTTATAATACTATCCTCATACGAGAACTAATACAGCAAGGGGAAACTTTCAGAGACGAATACCAATAGAACAAATGTTAGGGAACGCTGCCTGTTTGGGCTCACCTTTAATTCACAGCTAGCAAGCTGTGACACACCACCTAGGAACAGTGTGGGAAGAAGAGTTAGGGGGAGTGGAGTTAGGTGCCTTGCACCAACACAATTTCTTTTGCAGTACCAAAGTCAGGGAAGCACTCAGTACCTCACTCT
The DNA here is from genome assembly GCF_013377495.2 of Cygnus atratus. Classification (NCBI taxonomy): domain Eukaryota; kingdom Metazoa; phylum Chordata; class Aves; order Anseriformes; family Anatidae; genus Cygnus; species Cygnus atratus. The sequence goes on from NC_066396.1 coordinate 80,197,153, forward strand.
TTTCACATGTGAAATGGGGTTTACAGCCCTTGTGGACGTAAATGGATTACGGAACTAAATTTGATAAATCTGTGATGTGGTCATAAACGTGACAGTAAATGCAAGTGAATCTGTTTTCTAGTTATGTTAATGAAGTGTATCCAAGTGCGACTAGCATTAAATAATATTTTGAATCTGTGAGCACATCAGCTAATTGTATTTACCAGATCAGAAAACCCATGGAAGAAAAATCTTGCAAAGGCTATTAACCACAAAACCACTTCAGGCTCTGGAAGACCCTGAACTGTAACCATTAGGTTTGGGACAACAGGAGAAGTATCACAAAGTGCTTGACCTCCTTATTCGTTAGGTACCTTTAGCCACTGGTCTTGACAGGCTCGTTTATTCTCTTGATTTTTCTTAAAACAACCTCCTAAGCCTTGGCAAAATGGAATTATGGTCAAAACTTAGAAGAACACAGATCACTTCAGAGATTTTAAAATAAAAATATTCTTTACAGTTAATCTTGTTATTTCCTTGATAATACCTTACAGATAGTGAGATTAAATGAATTTACTTAAAAAGTGTATTTTACTCTTATCAACTTAAACCAGCAGAACGCTGGCAAGAGTCTTCCATTTTGTGTCAGTAGGCTTTTTTTTTTTTTTAATAAACAATTGTTCTCAGCATCGATTTGATACATACTATGCTTTAATTAATGCTATGCATTGTTAGAGATAGTGAAATTAGAAGGGGCATTTGGAATATACAGTAGTATTTTTTTTTCTAGAAACTACGGCACCTTTTAGAACGTGATCGAACACAAATCAAATATTGCAAAACAGTTACGTGAGGAAGTGATCGACAGAAGAAACTGAAGCAAATGCAGGGTTGCTCTGGTGCTGGTTTCATACAGGAGATATTTTAACAACAGGAAGTAAAGCTACCTTGTGAAATCTGTTGTATGACAAGCATTGGTTCAGAGAGTGAAAATGAATATGTATCTTTTATTCTGCAATATACAACCTGAGATATTTAATGATAAACAGCACATTGTGTGACTTATATACTCTTTTCTATGGTTGTGTCTTCTGGGGAAAATAAATCCTTACAAGAAAAAACTCCTACTTTCCACAGAAGACTGACTTTATATAATTTTCTATTAAAATTAAGAGAAAGAATGCAACCTTATCAAACTTCAGTCTTCAGAAACTTTAGCCAAGCCTTTATATTATTTACCTACTAATGTGAAATATTTTGAACAGTGATAACATTTCTTACATTTATATTTTTAGAACATCAAATTATTTTTAAGCACTGCTGCAATCTTCTCTTTACCAGTAGATTTCTGCTGTTCAAGGCATATTATGCCAGCTAGCATTTTGGAGCCATATAATAACCATCCCTCTTTCCAGCCACCAAATTGTTATTCTTTTGGTATCATGTGGATTCAGGAATTCAGGACTGGGGACCTTAAACCAATGATACAGAAACCCATCATTTGAAAATCAGTGATGAATGCATGCATGCGGTTTACTGCTAAGAAGAGTCTGCATTTAAACCAGCTCTTTAAACCGTATCCTCTTTACTCAGAAAGCTGTGGCCTGCTCTGAGGCAGCTGTCCCACCTTCAGATAAATCCGCCGAAGAGAATGGTCTCATTTACATGCAGAGGCAAAAAAATGTATAAGACTTCTAATATACAAATTAAACCTTCCTTCATCCTATACTTTAAAATTACGCTCTGCCTGGACAATTATCAATTTAGATGTGACTGTATGCAGAACATCACATTCCACTATCCACTTGAAAGCTCAAAAATTATATGTCATGTATGAATGGATTTCCTGATTATAGATTATATGAAAATGAAAAACAGATGGATATTTGAGCAAGTTGGCTTTACATTTTTATTTGGTTAAAAGCCATATTTTTGCTGGAATAGAACATTTTTAAACATTACAGATATCACTTGTAATGCATAATGAAAATAAAAACAGTAGATGTACAAGTTTTAAAGGGCATATGTCACAATTTGTAAATTTATAGTTTTTTCAATTCAAGAAGTTTTCAGAGAAAATTATTTTTCCACTTTATGTTTGTTATACCGATTTAAAAGAGTAAAAATATTTTACACAGAAAAGAGCTTGTTTCTAGACAGAACTAGTGGAGCAGCACGTATCATGAAATGCCGTGCCAGACTTTGTACTGGGACTAATGGCAGAATATAAAGACAAATGTCTTCTGAGCATAGAATGCTCTTCTTGGGTATGTTCCCACATTCTACAATTAGGCACAAGTGCCATTGACTTCAGTGGGAATTTTGTCCATGTAGACACTGCATAATTAATCCCTACAACATCACTTCTTAAAAACATCCAGAGAAGGTATTTTTATGCACCAGTAGTTAGTCAATACAAACAAAATATATTGTTATATTAATTAATCTACCTATGATTTGAACTATGTTGCAAATTCATGCACTGCTATCTTGAATTTAAGGGTATAGGCAAGGCACAGGTTTATTCAAGACAGGACAGGGAGCAAAGTTTAACTCCCTTCATAGTTGTGTCATTTGTGTGACAGTGATTGCAAAGTGGCTGCAATTCTTGATATTCTGTTAGGACAATGCTTCTCTAGGGAACATTTAAGATAGGAAGCTTCCCAAATGTTAAGGTAAAACCAATCAGGAGTCAATTATTTATTTCCATATCTCTCAACATTTTTGAGCAGCGATGTTATGATTCAAAGTCTCAAAGTCTTGAAAGAATGGACAATTTTTACATTCTGATTTCTTGAAGATTTGATCCTGTCATGTTCCAACTTGATTTTTTTTTTAATTTATAATTTCAAATATATAACAATATAATGAATGAACAAAAACACTATAGTAGTCCTAGAAGAACTAAGAGCAAGACACACAATGTATATGTCCTTCCTTTGATCTTTCTTTCATTTCTCTAAAGCGTCTCACTCACCATATGGGTTGAGAATTTACAAGATCTTTAGGCACCTGGGATGCCTACTTCCCATTAATTTTAATAGGAAAAGAGCTTTCAAATTCTCGAACTAGTCTTAATAAATATTAATGGTAATTTCAACTTCTCAACAAGCATATGCTCTTACGTGTGGAAATTATCATAATTCTTCCACTAAGGATATGTACATTCCATTTCATGCAGGATTCCTGGTTCTTACTGGGTTATGTTAAATGCACATCACATACATGACATTATAATAGACCACCAAGCCTCTCAAAAAGATTGTTAAATTTAGAATAAATCTATATAAATATGAGACCTAAGTATGCTATAATTTACTCTGGACTTCAGAATGTATAAAGAAGAAAAAAGAAAAAGATAAATAAATAAATAAATAAAGGAAGAAATAAATTAAAAAGAAAGAAAGAAGAATCAATGCAGTAATAAGCATTCTGTTAATTTTACATCCAGATTTGCACTCTTCATTTGATTCTGCTTCCCACTACCTGGGAGAATGATAATTGTTCCTAATAGTAATTAAAAGACAAAGAATGTGCTCCTTTTCTCTTTTTATGTATATGTATATGTATAATTTTTTTTAATGCATACACACCATTGAAACAGGCTATTGTTTACAACCCAAACAAAAAAGATACCAAAAATAATGCACTCATGCCAGGAAGCTGTACTGGTATTTACCTACACATAATTTTTAAAGGAGATAATTGGAGGTTCTTACATCTTGCAGGCTAGTCATGTCACAGTACAAGACCTTTAACAGCTGCAAGTGGTAGAAGAAAACCAATCTGCAGATACACTCACCCAGAAAAAAAGAAAATCTTTATGTTAAAGTAGCTGCCTATTCCCACAGCGTTACCCTAATGGACCTTCTGTGCTGAATTGCTGGGAGCCAACTGAGACAGATGTGGTATATAAAATCTATGGACTGTGTGTGAAAGAGTTCTCAAGCATCTTATAAAATATCAGCTGCTTTTTGGACTGAAATAGTAAAAAAGTGCAGTGAGTGTACAGACATTTGGAAGAGCAGTAGAAAAATATCTAAACAACTCTTTGCTCTTGTTACAGTTTTAGAAACCAACCGTTTAGAAATAAGGTAAGTATAACAGCAGAAATTTCTACAAGAACACAATTTTTCTGTGTCCCTGGGCAGGTTGCAGCACTCAGGCTCTGAACCTACACATACAGTATGGGCCTTATGGCTACATCTCACATCTACCGTCATTAACAGCCGTCTAACCAGTCCTCTGGCTCCCTGGGCCTGATCCTGACCCCCACCCAGGGGCCAGGTGCCTGATACCCAGGGCTGCGGCTGCCCTGCCTCCCCTGGGAAACGCCCCTGGCTCCCCAGCTCAGCTTCCCCCTGCCCCTGCGGTGTCCTGGCAGCGTGTTCCTCATCATTAAGGAGCTGAAGACGAGCTCCTCCTCTTCATCGTGTAGAGGATCTTAATGAACTGTTTACATGGATGAAGTAGTCAGAATTAGTTCTGACCCTGGGACAAGTGCCATCTGAAATGTGGAACATCCTCGCAATCTATTCTGTCTGGAGTGTTTGCAGGTGCACACAACTACCGATGAAAAAGGACACGTGTGTCCTATACTGCAGCAGGTTTCCTTCAGGACAGACAGGATGCTTCTCAGGTAGAAGCTGGAAGTAAAGAAGTAGCCCTTTGGCCATCTGACGACACAGAAAGCACTGCAAAACTCATTTCTGGAAATCAAAGGCAATGCCGTAAATCTAGGAGGCTAGCAGTATGAGATGCTTTTTCAGCCAAGCGGAGAAATGCATAGGTTTATTTACATGCAGGATGAGAACAGAAATCTGACCATTACATTTCATGCAAATATTTTACTGCTGAGTCAACTGCGTAACTAAGTGCATCGCAAACCAACCTGATCACTAATTCTGTGGTCATGTTTTGTTGCTATAATAAGATCCATATTTAAATGTTTTTGAAGTAGTTCTTGTACGAAATATTCTCCCACCTTAGTCTGTTAGGAGTTCACACCTTAATAAAATACATGTAAAAATGGCACCTGACTGTCTACAGAATTACCCTGTTTCTACCCACACAAGGAACTGCAAGCAGCCCTTCAAAACATTTCAAAATGACGTTTCCCAAGCTGCAGGCAGATGTTTCAGCACACCTCTGGACGCCCTCCTTGCAACCCTCAGAAGAGGAGTGTATACATCACATAGGCAGCGAGGGTCTGTCTCAAGCTCTGTGTACACTGACAGAAGGGGGAGGCGTGCTCTGCCTTCCTCAAGCTGACACGATTATCCTTATTCCGCCCTTATTCCTCAACACAGAAGGAAAGCAATGGGCAATCCATGCTTATGTTCTTAAATAGTTTGATGATAGCATCTTACTATTTGCTTTCATAATTCTTTAAGGTATCTCATTTCATGAATCTCAGATTCAATTAGCTTCAATGCAAAAATGCTCTGTTTCCTATATCTTTACTTCTGATTGCATTGATTCATTTATTTCCACTTCTACAACACTGTTTTGTTCTAACACAGTTGTATCTATGCTTATCTCTAAAACCATATATTTCAAGTTATCTTGTTTATCTTGAATCTTCACCTAATCAGCACTGTAACTAAGTTGCAAATTTCTAGAAAAATCACTTAAGAAAATTACAGTGTTCTTCATTTTGTGCTTTATAAAGACTAAACTTCTGTAGCACAAAAATGAGGGCACTGCATAATGTTTTTAAGGTCCAAGCAAGATTTCTGGGATCTGACTGACACTTGAAAGTGTATTGCCATGGTGAAAAAGTTATTCTAACCCTGCTACTGGTGCTGTAGCTGTTCCCCTGATGTCCCCGATTCAATGTTCCCCTGCCTTGCACAGTGCTCCCTTGCCACTGAGTGCTCACTTCTGCAACGCTTAGCCCATTCCCTCCACTAGGAATGTAGCAATCTTCTGCACTATGCTCTCTTAGATGAGGTCAACACAAAAAATCAAGGATGGTTTGCAAAAATGTTTATCAGAAATTTAGCTTGTATAACCACATTTTCTGAAAATCTTGCAATAAGTATCATAGACTTGATCTCTTAATGTGTAGTATGCACAAACCATAAATGGATCTCACCTGTCTGTGATAACCACCTTTCCAAAGTATATTTTCAGGACTTAGCTGGCCACTAGGATTATAACTTAATTATTATTCCAGAAAAACTATTAAATACTGTGTAATGTGCTTGTGGTGGAATCTTTCTTTACATTGTATGCTAGCTGAAAAGCTACTCCATTCTAGTCCTGTCTAAAAACAAAACAAAACAAAAATAGCACCAAACCCATCCCAAAACAACAACAAACAAAACCAAAACAAATGAAGCAAAAACAAGCAAACAGTTTTTTTGCCTTTTTTTTTTTTATATATATGAGATGTTCTAGTGTCAGAAGAAAGGAAAAGCAGACTTGTGTGAGAGGTAAAACTACACTGACATGTAGGAAAAATATATGAGCCTGGGAATGGGACTTTTCTCCTCACTGCCTGAGTGAGAGCTGTTGACAAATCATCTGCTTTTGAAAAAATTATTTGCTGATGATGTGTCCTTTGCTTTTTTGGGCATTTGAAATAAATTACCGCTTTGCAGAAAATGCTGTTCAACAAAAAATATTTCAGGACAAGAAGTAATTCCAATTATAAATTGAGTATATAATTTGAAAATATACTTTCTTGTTTCCCCAAAGAAATTTTAGAACTGTCTGTTAAGATTTTTTTTTCCTTAGGCATATAGCTACATGTCAAGTTGTCTGCTTTTGTTAAATGCACAATTATTGAAAGATGATGAATGCATGGTTTAAAATTTAACACCAGGAAAACTTCAAAACTATCTATTTTAAACACAAATGATACAGCCTATTTTTTTAAACTTCCCCATGTTATTACAACCGATATGTGTACAAAAGGAAAGTGTTTTGCACAGAGATAATACTGCTTAAATTTGTGTTAAAATTTAAGTAGATACAAGGAAAAGATCAGTAACTAACTGACCCCTGTCTCCTCCGGCGTTTATTTCCGGGAGACTGTTCCAACTGTTATTAAGGAAAAAATCAACTTGCAAGAGATTTGGAAAACAACTGGAATCTATGTCTTGAATCTCTTAATAGGGGAATCATGTTAAAAGTTAAAGGGCACGGGTCACATTAACTTAATACTGCCAGGAGCTTCTACATGTGGCTGCAGTCCCAGCTTCAGGAGGTTAAAAGCATTTCTTGCTTTCCTTCTCAGAGCAATGCCATTGCTGCATTCCAGATCCAGGAGGCATCAACTATCCCTGTCAGGACTCAGGACAGGCATGAAATCCAGATGTTTGCTGATTTGCAATGCCTTTTTGTGTTTTATGGATTGGAACAAGAATATGGATGGCACTGTGCAACAGCAGACAGTGTGATGTCCTAATGAGCAAGAATGTACGTGGAAAAACAGTAATTGTGAATTCCCCATCTCATAAAAGTAAAGCAAGAAATTCCCACAGACTTCACTAGTAAAAGGATTTTATCCTAAGAATCCAAGCCATTCTAGAGGAATATTTGTAACTGCTTGTCATAGAGGAAAAGGAGAAGTCAATCATGCCTGTCTTTGAAATCCTACTCACAAAGAACCACAGTTTGTATGACTCACTTAATTGTTCATTACATGTGAACTTAGGGCTTTCTCCCTTTCAATCCTTTCAAACTGTCTTTTTATAAATACAAATATTGAGACACTGTTGATAACGGAGATGATGAGACAGAATAACTAAATAAATTACCAAGTCAACACACAATTGATGGAAAGATAATGCAGGCCAAATTTTCACAGATTTTCACTGAGGTCTACTCCGAATGAGCCTACACGGACCTCTTCATCGGTAAGAGCTAGCTGAAAATACATACACCCGCCATTTGCATCTGACACACGCTGCAAGGTTTTGTTTGACATTTACATGGACAGCAGTATCCATCATTTCAAATCTATATTCAGAGTTTCACTGATGTGATTTTTACCTGTGTGAAAAGAGTCTGAAGAAGCTGTACAAAACAGATCAGTTGCTTGGGGCAGGAAAATAACTTAATTTTGGAAAGGTCTGTATTGACTGCTTGCACGGGTATGAAATTATATAGACTGTTTCCTTCATAGTGTGCATTAGAAAACACATTCCCGTGTTACTGCTTCATCACATATCTCCTACTTACAGATACTTGCTGTAAACACCAACTCCTGGATTAATACAACACTAAAAAAACAGTATGTATCCTCCCTATATGGAGGAAAGCTTGGAAAAGCAATACTTACTGGCATACAATGAGTGGAAAAAGGCAAAAGAAAAAGAGAGCTGTTGTATTTTTCATTTGTCATCCCCCTCCACAGCTTTAAGCCAACCTGCCAATTTATGATTTCTTATTGTTTGGATTTGGCACTGTTGCATCATGAACTCTGTTATGAATGACTGCATGTTCTTTCTTTTGGACTGTACACTTCCTTGGACAGGAACTGTTGTTTACTATACTTTTGTACCGCATCTTGCCCAATCTTTAAATGAGAGGTCTGTGGGCAAGTGCACTGACTGAGCTGTAAGGGAAGGGCAATGACTATAATGCTCTCCTTGGCAAACCCAGTCCCAGCAGGATGCCCATAAGCTGTGTTTTGGGAATCGTTGTTCTAAGCTCACTTGTTTGTTTAACATATTCCACACTTGTAGCCTACGAATTACCTTCTCTTGCCTATGCCAAAGATGATTTCAGGGCACAGCAGAGAATATTTATGTAACATTTTGAATTTTCATTGTTTAGTACTAGTTTGCTTTATTTATATTTAAGACTTCAAAAGACACTAATAGAACTAGGTGCCTTTGAAATCCCTGTTTACTTTTTTTTTTTTTTTTAACCTATAATTGTATCGGTACTCCTAGTAGGCTTATTTGGGCAGATAATTGTTTCTTTTTAGTAAATTTTTTTTTTTTTTTTTTTTTTTGAGATGGTACCACCCAGATCGCCTCTACCCCAAGGGCTTAGAAATTAAAAAAAGAAAAAGAAAAAGAAAAAGAAAAAGAAAAAGAAAAAGAAAAAGAAAAAGAAAAAGAAAAAGAAAAAGAAAAAGAAAAAGAAAAAGAAAAAGAAAAAGAAAAAGAAAAAGAAAAGAAAAAGAAAAAGAAAAAGAAAAAGAAAAAGAAAAAGAAAAAGAAAAATAATTATTACATACATCCCTGTGTTTCTTGAAATATTAGCAGAATACATTCACCCAGAGTCCGCACATGATCAAGAAAAGAAAAGTTAGCAGAAAATCACAAACAATTGTGATATTGGCAGGTAGATCCAGGTCCTCATTTCTCAGAAGACAAGAAAATAACTGTTAGCCTGTGCTTCATTTCCAGAAGAATATAACTAGCTGCTGGTTTACAGGTAAATATGAGATTCAATTATTGAAGAGACCTGGGATGAATTTTTCAGAATGCACTACTGACCTTTTCAGTGTGTAATGATTTACAAGAACAAGCTTAAAGGCAGTTTAAGGCTGCCTCATTTACAGAGAACAAGTACTTGACACAATTACAGCATTTTTAGACTCCCAAGTACTTTTGAATAACTTGCTCCTTTACTTTACTACTAATGTCAACATGGAGGCAGTACAGAAACTGAACAGTGAAACAAATTATGGAAAAAAATAGAAATTAAAAATAGTACAATCTTTTTGTGAATATTATAATACCCATCCCTGATTTAAAACTTGCTATTAAAATTTTCTTTTGATTTTATTATTTATAGTGGTCTAAAATCTAAAGAAATTCTGTTGACTTAAGAGGGCTTATTCCAGTCAAGAGAAAAGTTAATTATAAAATACAAAATGCCATAATCTGAAAACCATATGGAAAAAATTAAAAATATGACTCAATCTGAAAATACAACTGAGTTTAAAAATCAAGTTTAAAGTGCAGACGCAAAGAAACACTTCCTCCAATCCTCTAGTAGTTTGTTTTAAAACTATTGAATATTTTTGAAGTTGTAATCTTTTATCAGGCATTCAGCATAATTATTGAGCCATTACATAAAGCTGGAGTTCAGATAATTTGCAGAACTAAAAGTACTACTTCATCGTTGTTATTCATTTCTGGTAAAGTTATTGTTGACTTAGCCAATTTTGTTAACAACTAAATCCGTTCCCTAAAAATTAAAAAGAACTTCATACAGTCTATTATGTGAACAGGTAACATGCCACTTATTGTTTTCATGTTATAGTGTAAACTGATGGATTTGACTCCAGAATGAGACTGCGACCCAGCAAACCAATTTGAGTCCAAAACGAGCTTGTTCTCTCTTTCAGTCAAAAGCCTCTGGTTGGACAAAATAGTGCCAAAGACTTTGCTGTAATTTAGCAAATATACTAAATGTGAAGTTCACTTCAAAATTTTTGGCAGTTGCTACTATCACATGATAGAAACTATTCAATCAGTGTTTGGCTTAGAAGAAATTTACTTTAACAAACCTGAGATAACCTTGGTTTAAGTTAAACATACCACTGCTGGTATTTAGTTGTGCAGGATAATAAAGAAGCAGTCAGCTTTCTTACATTCTATTTACGTCTTCAGTTGACTCCCAAGGTAAATTGTGGATGATTTCAGGGTTATTACTTAAAATAATCCAAACCATCAAAATAACATAGTTTTCAAAACACAGGCTTAACTAATCTTTTTCCATTTGTGATATTGCAGTTATAATGTAATTTGCGATAATATAATTTGTTAAAGTGGTGCAGAAACTGAGGCCTGGTGTTAGCAATCAAAAGTAGTTTCATTTTGTAGTGACAGAAATGAAACTTTTTAGACTCCTCTTCTTGAAGTATGTTATTTTGAATATATGCTATTTTTGGACGCTGCAGAAAAATGCAAATTTAGAATGTTCTAATTTGGCCAGAAATATGAACCCTGACAGATTAAACCACATGATCATGCTACCAGCTTCTATGATGCCAATTAGAAAAAAAACACGGAGGTCTCTGTTTCTTATGAAGAGTGATGAACAAAGACAACTTTTGATGTTTATTCTTCTGCACCCTTAAGAGAGGCCTGTCCGAAATAGTGCCATTGTAGAATAATGCAACTAAGACAGAGGATTTAACCTTATAGTGACCTTTCATCCTCCTTCAGCCCTGTATCAAGTTCTTCCTACTGCTCTGCATTTAAGAGATCTAGAAAACACTTCTTTAATGGTGCTTAAAGCTCTTATTGCCAGATACGAAGAAAGACTATTCATATGATTAAATATTTATGTTGCATTCCTAGCAATGCCCCCCATATACACGCCCCTCAAATCAATTGCCTACTCCAAAGTTAGATTGCTTGAGAGCTTAATGCATAGCATTGCATGCAGGAGATACAAATTCTTAATTAATGAGTAAATAATCAAGCTATCCCTCTTACTATGTTTATATATGCTTTTAATATATTTCCAAGAAAAAATGTATTTAAAAAGAATATCCATTTTAAACTAGCATATTGATATAGAGATTTTATTAATCACATGAATTATTAAACCAAATGCATGTGTTGATGAGCTATTATCTTAGTATGTGACCCTTTCAGAAGAACACATTGCCTTTGTTAATTGGTTTCCAGCCTCTTTTTAAAGAAATAGGGAAACCAGGAACGAGAGAATGATATTTCTTAAGAAGCCAGTAGAGGGAGCCCCTTAATAGGGCAATCAATTTCCTATCCGAGTTTCTCCGCTGTCGTTCTTGAAATTTCTACTATATATAAGATTAAAAAACGAGATAAGTGCGAACATTTCCAGAATGAATCTTTCTTTAGCCGTTTCACAGAATAACAAAAGATAATTAACAAAACTATAATTTTCTACATTTTTTTTTTGATAAAGGGGACTAATATCTAAGTTCTGGTGTTCTGCTTACCCTACTCCTAAATTAATACAAAATTACCTCTCAAAGTATCAGCACGTGTTTAAAGCAGCTTTTTCCTACAATGCTGTGCAGTTTCAATTCTACTACAAATGCATCACACAAACATCTGTGACTCATCTATGTGTGAAGATAAAAGGGGGGTGGTCCAAAGCAGGCTGAGAAGAGCCAAGAAAAAAAAATAAAAATCACTGTATCCAGAATTTCTTTATAAATCCTTTTATGATAGAGGTTCAAAATGGCCAGATATATCAGCCTCAGTTTACAATGCACAAAATGTATCTTCCAACTATTTTCTGTACAGTTCTGAGAGCAGTTAACCCAGTAACATGGGATATGCTCCATGTTTTTACCACTCAGCTTATTTTCCTTGAACATATGTGTTTACTTCTAAAACTGAAACAGTAATCCTGCCATTGTCTTTTGTAATCTGTATTTGTAATAATGCAACATTGCTGACATTGCTAACAAACCACTGAGTTTACTGAGCAAAGGGGACTACTCTGACAACATTGCTTTGGTAACACCGACCTTAACGAGTATAGTTCTCATTAGTAGCACAGAGGCAGAATTAAAGGGGAAAATCTTTTCCTCTGCACGGGTATTTGGAAAATCCTTTTCCTGTCATGTCCCAGAGCACTTAAGTAAAAACATAAAACTAAGCTTGAGTTAGTTGCTGATTATTTAAGTAAATGTTAACAGATTTTGATTACTAGAAATGGTTTTATGTGTGAGCTTGAAATAAGGTACATGCTTAACAAATGAAAGTTTAATGAGAAACTTAATAGCAAAATTTTTACTTAAGTCCACTGAAGTCAATGCAAAAACTCCCTGTGACTTAAAACGAGACAGAGTTCCAGATGCTGGCCTCAGCGGAAGTTTTGCCTGACCAGGGCAATGCAATGGACTCTGGTTTTTATAGAAAGCCTCTTATGGAGGAAAACGGGCACTTGTACCCAGGCAATTTGTTGAAGTGCTAGATTTTAAACACTGCTGAAAACAAGTCTCTTCATACTCTAAAAAACAACAACAACAACAACAACAAACAAAACCAACAAATATCAACTCCCCAGCCCTCATCTGGGGGAAATAAACCAACACTGATCACTTTCCAATATCCCATCTCCAATATGGAGCTATTTTAGGACTTAGCCTTCAGAGGAAGTCCTTTGTTCAGTTAAAAAAAATAAATGAAAATTATTTTCTCTTTACCTGCACTGGTGCCTGCACCGGTAGTAAGGTCCCCACCCATCAGGCCACCTAGGGGGTTGAAATGAAATACTATGAGTGAGTACAATAATTTTTAACAGGCAAACATGCAAAACTTTTTCTCTGACTTCAAACAGCCTGCTCCAATATGCACTACAATTTTCCTCTTACTTCAGCAGGCATCAGATCAGACCCACAGTCATAATATCATAATGTTTAATGTCACACATACAAGGTATTTGCCTTTCAAGGACAAATAAAATATGCAGTACCCAACAATTCATTATTTTACTTTCGTACTTCCACAGCACAGGAAGTCAATTATGTTTGAAAGCTAAGTATTCATTCACTTGAAAATTACCTTTAGGTCAGTGTTAGTCAGAGAAGCAAGGCTTCCACATAGGATTTAGAGGAAGAGACTGAAAGCTTCTGCTAGACAGCATAATTCATACGCTGTCATATGTACTTGCAC